>NW_021258532.1:0-3782 GCF_002162155.2 Triticum dicoccoides | reverse complement strand
TACATAAGATGAGAACTCTACATAACTAATATTGGTATGACAGATAGAAAACTGAGAATGGATAAAAAAACTAAGCATGGCAGCAAGACGCTGATGCATCTTCTGTGTCGCCAACTTTCAAAACAGAACCAGAATTCTGTTGATAAATGGAAGCATTTTTATAGTCCCTCGAAACAAAATAATCACAATACAGAAGCACCTAGGTAAGAAGATGGAAAATAATACCATGGGTGCATTATGAGTGTTAGTTGGGAGCATGAAACTTCAATAACAGAATCTGTGCCAATTGTGGACCCATGTTGTACTGAAAAAGCTTTAAAACAGTTGTGATTAAACATTGTCAAATCTGGTTAATTCCCTTGCATAGTTGGTTGATGATTTAAGTTACGACGATCAACTAGTCAGCAGCAGTTGACTGACAGATGCACCAAATACAACAATTCCAATTGCAATCTCCAAACAAAAACTACCCCAAAAAAAGGTGGCAACATATGAGAACAATAATGGAGCTAAACTACACAGCACATGGCAAGTCCAACATGTAATGGCGAGAATTCAACACTCTAGACATAATAGAAGGTTCAGATAACCACAAAAACACAGCACCAAACACATATCACAGTGCCTATCAGTAGTCAGTCCTACTGACAGCATTTGCAATCCTATCTGTATATCCAAATATCAATCCCCAATTCCAAGAAAACTAAAACCCCATATCAGAGCAGCCACCCAACTGAAGCTCCAATAATACAAAAGCATGATGAACAAATAAAATCAGTTCAGAGGCAGGTTTGCAAAGATCCCCAAATCACCCACTACGCCATTAGAACAACTATTGTGTCGATAGGCATAACTTAGGAAACAACCTACATCAGAAGGTTCACATGATCACAGAAGGCCAACACTGACACATTTTTTCTAGTTCCTACTGATATTATTTGCAATCCTATATGTATGACCCAAAACCAATGCCCAATTCCACACAAACTAAAAGCCCCATATCACGGCAACCATCCAACCAAAGCTCGAATAGAAAGAAAAAAAATAGAAGCATGATGAGCAAATATAATCAGTTGAGAGGCAGGTTTGCAGACATCCCCAATTCCCCCACTACACAAGCAGAACAGCTATCATGTCAATGGGCATAACTAAGCAACTACCTGCATCAGAAGATTCACATAATAATCACAAAAGGCCAGCATTCAGCGATTGTTGCCAGTGCATACTAGTATAACTTGCACTTGCTCAAATCAACCCCCAAATAGCGATTGTTGCCATTTGTGTGGCGCCTAATACGTCTCCAGACGTATCTATAATTTTTGATCGTTTCATGTTGTTATATTATCAATCTTAGATGTTTTATAATTATTTTATAGTCATTTTACATTATTTTTTTGTACTAATTTATTGACATAGTGCCAAGTGTCACTTGTTGTTTCTTCATAGTGCCAAGTGCCAAGTACTAATCTTAGATGGACTATGTCACCATCCGTGAGCCTCGATCCCCTCTGTCACTGATGACCAGTCCGTTCCTCTCCTGTTTTGTCGAGCGCTCTTTTTATCGGAGACGGGGGTGGAAGCACGAGGACAGATAACTCTGTACCGTTGTCAGTTAGCTAACTAGGCTGGGGAAGCGGCTCACTATACCCGAAGGCTTCGATTTTTCTCTCGGAGCAGTAGCTCATTAGGACAGTTGGGACAGGAATTTTTAACCGTGCTGAAGAATGTAGACACAGCAGATCCGACGGCCACAAACACCCCAATCACTAAAACGAACGGCTGGTTTATGTACAGTTTTACTGTCCTAAATTGGATCCACCCTTATAGCACTTACTGGATTATCCACGGAGATGTCGCGGCTGAGCCCCAATAAACTCAGTTCATATACATTCGACATGTTGGGCCTGTTGAGTTTAGTCCCGCATGGGTTGTGGGAGGCGATAGAACACGACTTATATGGATGGGGGTGTCAGATTTTCTCTTACTAATGTCTTGATTAAATGGTACTAATTCAGATCTACCATAGCTGTCACAAAGAATACATTTTTGTTCCAATGATGTGTTTATTGTGTATGGTACCTTGTCATTTTGAGCAATATTTTGAAAGTACCATATCATTTTTCTCTCCTTACATATATGACTTTGTATGTTTTTGATCATTTCATTCTAAGTGGACAATAAAAAATAATTCGAACTTTTCTATTTTTTGTGCAGCGATGATCATACTCAAGGTATGTAAAATCCGCCCATCAAATCCGGTCATGGGGTGCACAGTTGAGATTTGATGTCAGAAATATCAGTAGAGCAATTCAGATCTACCACATAGTTGTGACAAATATTACATTTTGGTTCCAATGACGTGTTTATTATGCAATGAGACCTCTTCATTCTGTTGAACTCCTTTTGTTGTTGTTGTCATCGTCGTTTTGTTGTTTACATGTGAAGTGTGGAGCATTGTCTGATGCGGACCTGTTGCAAACATTGTCCACTATCAGTTTACTAGAGAGCTCATCTAAAAATAAGTTTGCTAGAGAGCTTTGGTGTCTCGTCATTGCCCAGGAGCAAATGATGCCCAGGGTCGCCCCAATGGTGACTGACCACTGCCACGTCACTCGGTGGCAGTGTAGCTAAGCAAGTCTATTACCTGACAAGGCTAAGTCATGGAGATCGACTATTGCTCTGCTCTGGTGGAACATCTCAAAGGAAAGGAATCCTCAGATCGTTTATATCTTAGATATAATGCGAATGTTTAAGAAAGCTTCAGCTCGAAGCAATGATGTTGTTCGATGCTGGGAATAGACACGTTCTATCTGTCTCACAGAGACCTTGCGAACAAGACTAGCCTAGCACAGTCCTTTTGTTTCTTCTCCGTTTTCTTTTTCTATTGGTCCTTGTAACCGTGTTCAATTACTTCTAATGGCAATGAAAGCAGTGCTGTCTACCCTTTGCCAAAAATAATACTATTCAAATTGAACTGGCCATTTATAGAGTGTGGTTTTTCATAAATCGAGCTACATGGCACCCTATATCAGGACCGTTTAGACTGGTGGCTGTTCTGCCTCGAGATTCAAACCCTGCCTGCTAACCACATTATGATTTGCAGGGCTACATCTGTCCGCACCAGAGTATTGTGTAGACCCATCACATGTGAACAGTGTATCAACCAGAGTCAGGTTCTTCACCTTTGCATGCGACATATAAAAATAATCTGCATGCAGCGCACATCCCTCTCCTCTCCTGAGCTTTACATGCATCTCTCTCTTTTTCTTCTCTCTTTCGATCTACTCCCTTCGTTTGGAAATACTTATCATCAAAATGGATGAAAACGGATGTATTCAGAACTAAAATACATCTAGATACATCCATTTTAATGACAAGTATTTTCGGATGAAGGGAGTAAACTCTCGCTCCTAATTTTTGCATGCATGCAACATATACACGGTCGCTCCTAATTTTTGCATGCATGCATGCAACACACACTCTCGTTTTCTTTATTTCAATTCCTCGCACCTTCACAACCCACAGAACACTCGTGGTACTATTGTCATAGGAACATAGTAGTAGTAAAAAGTCTCTTCCTTGAATCTGGCATTAGTACTAGTACTATTTCATAGCATGGGATGGCCTTTGATTCTTCAATGCACATGGGACAAAGGGGTAAAGATTAAAAAAATGTTTATGCAAACCACTCTCTCTCTCACGCAAAAAGATTCCTGCATGGAGGGGCTGTACACACCTGCAAACCAACTTGACAAGGAACAACGAAAATAAACAAAACCACT
>NW_021258531.1:0-555 GCF_002162155.2 Triticum dicoccoides | reverse complement strand
AGATAAGATGCCCATAATCCCTTTCTTGTCCCTCTCCTTAGGAGGCAGATCAAGGAGGCGAAAAGGGCAAAAGGGGCGCCTAGGCAAGCTACGAGCAGCAGAAGACACCGAGAGAACACCTCGGCGGCCGCCCATGGGCAGGCCGCTGATGATGGTGTTGGGAAAAGAGCTGGAAGACGAGGCGGCAGGACCGGCGGTACGCGACGAAGGCATTGGTGCCCGCGTACTCCGAGTTGACGGCCTTGCCGCCCGCCCTCTTCCTCTTCAGCAGCCTCTCGACGCCAGCCGCCCAAGGAGACGGCCCCGAGAAGTTCAAGGAGCTGGCCTCGCCCCCGGCAAACCCCTGCCGGAGGAGAGGCCAGGTGCAGATGCTGCTGCTGCCACACCCACCCAGGCGCGAGGCGTCCGACGCCTAGTTGGACTTGTCCCTGCTATCCGCCCTGCTGTCCTCCTCGTCACTTTCGCTCGAGGAAGAGCTTCCATCGTTAGAATCTCCATCGGAGGAGCTCTCCACGCAACACTTCAGGCGAGTCCCGAACTTCCCGAGGACCTTGA
>NW_021258530.1:0-543 GCF_002162155.2 Triticum dicoccoides | reverse complement strand
TGTACTATTTTCATGCATGATCAAACAAGTTAAATTGATGTTTTTAACAGAACAAGGAAAAGCACTTTAAAAGGCCATATTTGAATCTGAAATTTGAATCCTTGATTCAAATTTGTTCAAACCCTTCTAGTTTTAGTTGCATTAGCCCAATACACTCATTTTGCCATGTCTCATGCATGCATCATATTGTTGCATACTGTTTGGTAATGTTTGTGAATCGGTGCTCTCTGCGGCAGGTTCTGTCCCCGAAGAGTACCTGATTACCCTAACGAAGAACCGTATCAGTGCATCGAACCATCAGGCAAGCAACCAACCATTTGATCATATCGATACAATCCCATGTTCTCGCTCCTGCTCTCTTTTACTGCATTAAGACAACGCGTTTCAAACTGCTGTGTGCTACGGTAGTTGAACCCATTTCCTCTGCATGACCTGTCATTGCCACAGTAACTAGATGAAACCCACTAGCATGTGTAGGAGTTGTTTGAGCCATATGTATGTGTTGTTCCTACCTTGCCATGCCTGCTATGCTTAGAGTCGTGT
>NW_021258529.1:0-395 GCF_002162155.2 Triticum dicoccoides | reverse complement strand
ATTTTTATCCCTAGCGCCATGTAGCGTGGGAGGGAACCTGACTGCTTTCGCGTGGTAGACGTGTTACCTCGTTTGCATGTTCGGTCGTTTCCTGTCCTCGGCAATTTTAAATGCATACATGCATTAGTTTCATGTACGTGCTTTAACTTGAACCGGGTCTTTTGTGCTTGACTTGAACCCGGGTCAAGAAATCAAAAGAAAAAAGCACCGATTCATGACTATAACTAGGGGCATGTTTGCTTGGATACGCAACGCAATAGTGCCATCAGTAAACCTGATTTTTGCCGACAAAATTCACCATACATATGCACGTAGCAACTCCTTCTCTTCCTGGTCTAGTAATTACTAGTCGACAACCTGTGCGTCTGCACGGGCTTTGTTAAAATCACAAAAAA
>NW_021258528.1:0-497 GCF_002162155.2 Triticum dicoccoides | reverse complement strand
GAGAGAGAGAGAGAGGAGCATCTGTAACACAACAACCATCTCTCTTGATTCGTCCGTCCCCCGCACGATCGCATGTAACACATGCATCAACATGCACATTTTGACACCCTCACCCGGCCCCTGCCCACCTCAAGGCCCGCACATCGCTCTCTATCTCGCACGCACAATCTCTTCCTGAAAACCCCGTTTAGCATGTAGCTTTCCATCACATACACACACATTTCTCTCCATAGGTTTGTTTTCTCTCAATATCTGACACACACACACACACACACTCCCCCGAGGACACAATTCATCCCCATCCAAGGTTATATGGCGACCACTCTCGCTTGTGCTTCTCTGCACCCCAGCATGAACAACACCTCAATCTTCAAAGAGGGCATCAAGGAGATCGAAGATGGCGACCACACTGCACTAGAGAATGCGGGGCCATTTGGAAGCAGGATGATGTGACGACGGCTGACTGACTCCTCCCCCCACCCTCTCTCTCCCGCACA
>NW_021258527.1:0-831 GCF_002162155.2 Triticum dicoccoides | reverse complement strand
TTATTGATCAAGGTGGGGTTCTGTGACGTCTTGGTCTGGTCGTTGGACACAAACGAAGTACGTGAAGTTGCAGCTATGGCGAACTTTTAATCTAAACAAAACCCAAAGTCTAAACGACGCCCTAAGGGCTGTATATATGGAGGAAGAGGGGGGGAATTTCGTGGCCCTTGAGGGTGGGGTCCGAAACCAACCCTAACTCTTGTTTCCCCACACATACGGACTCTAAAAATAGCTATACTTAAGTATTTCGAAATTATATGGGCTTGGCCCATTAATAAGGTGACGCAGCACCTAGAATAGCCTATGGACGAATATTATGAAGTGGTATCTTGTATATTTCGTCCAAGGCTTCATGCACTCCTTATGGCGGCTTCAAAGTCCTGAAATCATCACTTGTAACTCCGTTCTTGATCCCCTTGCGCATGCCATCAACTCCATGTGTGTTCTTGCTCCAATGTTCATCCTTCTCCAAGCTAGGCCCTGATGAGGACATCAATACCATTGTTACACCCACAGGCCCTGCTGCTATACATACTGGACCAATTACTAGAGCTCGCGCATGCCAACTAAATTACCAGGTACTTTCGTTTCTTGGTACTGATTCTAATGTTCATGAGAATAAGATGCTGCCTAAATTGGATACATTTGTTTTGCTTACAAATGAAGGGCCTAGTTTGGAGAAGGATGAACATTGGAGCAAGAACAAGCATGGAGATGATGGCATGCGCAAGGGGAACAAGAACGGAGTTACAAGTGATGATTTCAGGACTTTGAAGCCATCATAATGGGTGCATGAAGCCTTATACAAGATGCCACTTCATAAATTTCGTC
>NW_021258526.1:0-485 GCF_002162155.2 Triticum dicoccoides | reverse complement strand
TTAAATAAGGCCACTAAAAAGGATCATTACCCCTTACCTTTTATCGATCAAATGCTAGAAATATTATCCAAATATACACATTTTTTCTTTCTAGATGGTTATTCTAGTTTCTCTCAAATACCTGTGTCAGCCAAGGATCAATCAAAGACTACTTTTACTTGCCCTTTTGGTACTTTTTCTTATAGACGTATGCCTTTTGGTTTATGTAATGCACCTGCTACCTTTCAAAGATGCATGATGGCTATATTCTCTGACTTTCGTGAAAAGATTTGTGAGGTTTTCATGGACAATTTTTCCGTCTATGGATCTTCTTTTGATGATTGCTTGAGCAACCTTGATCGAGTTTTGTAGAGATGTGAAGAAATTAATCTTGTCTTGAATTGGGAAAAGTGCCACTTTGTCAGGACCCCGACTCAATGCCACATCGATCTAGCATGTAACACCTCATATCACTTTGCGGCCTCACGCACGGTATTTCCACGGGT
>NW_021258525.1:0-1500 GCF_002162155.2 Triticum dicoccoides | reverse complement strand
ACCATCTAGTGTTGCTTCTGAAATTAAATTGAAAAGTGCATGTTTATTTGCCACCAAATCTGATATTGATGAGCTAGATTTCAGCAAATCTGTTTGCTATGCTTTTGTGTGCAAAGAGGCATTATTTTCATTCGAGGACGTGCCTTCCTCTTTGCCTCCTGCTGTCACTAACATTTTGCAGGAGTTCGCTGACGTTTTTCCACAAGACGTGCCACCGGGATTACCGCCTATTCGAGGGATTGAGCATCAGATTGACTTAATTCCCGGTGCTTCACTGCCAAACCGTGCACCATACCGTACCAATCCAGAGGAGACAAAGGAGATTATGCGTCAAGTACAAGAGCTTCTCGACAAAGGTTATATACGCGAATCCCTTAGTCCTTGTGCTGTTCCTATTATTCTAGTGCCGAGAAAGGATGGTACATCACGTATGTGTGTTGATTGTAGAGGCATTAATAATATTACTATTCGTTATCGTCATCCTATTCCTAGGCTAGATGATATGCTTGATGAATTGAGTGGCTCTACAATATTCTCCAAAGTTGATTTGCGTAGTGGATACCATCAAATTCGTATGAAATTGGGAGATGAATGGAAAACAGCATTTAAAACTAAGTTTGGATTATATGAGTGGTTAGTCATGCCTTTTGGGTTAACTAATGCGCCTAGTACTTTCATGAGACTAATGAACGAAGTTTTACGTGCTTTCATTGGACGATTTGTGGTAGTCTATTTTGATGATATACTGATTTATAGCAGATCTTCGGAATAACATTTGGAACATTTACGTGTTGTTTTTATTGCTCTACGTGATGCACGTTTGTTTGGTAACCTTGGGAAGTGCACCTTTTGCACCGACCGAGTATCTTTTCTTGGCTATGTTGTTACTCCACAGGGAATTGAAGTTGATAAAGCCAAGATTGAAGCTATTGAGAGTTGGCCGCAGCCCAAAACGGTCACACAAGTGAGGAGTTTTCTTGGCCTCGCTGGATTCTATAGGCGTTTTGTGAGAGATTTCAGCACCATTGCTGCACCTCTCAACGAGCTTACAAAGAAGGATGTGCCTTTTGTTTGGGGTACCGCACAGGAAGAAGCCTTCACGGTATTGAAAGATAAGTTGACACATGCTCCTTTACTCCAACTTCCTGAATTTAATAAGACTTTTGAGCTTGAATGTGATGCTAGTGGAATTGGATTAGGAGGTGTGTTATTACAAGATGGCAAACCTGTTGCATACTTTTCTGAAAAATTGAGTGGGCCTAGTCTGAATTATTCTACTTATGATAAAGAATTATATGCTCTTGTTCGGACTTTAGAAACATGGCAACATTATTTATGGCCCAAAGAATTTGTTATACATTCTGATCATGAATCTTTGAAACATATTAAAAGTCAAGCTAAACTGAATCGTAGACATGCTAAATGGGTTGAATTCATTGAGACTTTCCCTTATGTCATTAAACACAAGAAGGGAAAAGAAAATGTTATTGCTGATGCATT
>NW_021258524.1:0-460 GCF_002162155.2 Triticum dicoccoides | reverse complement strand
GAAAAATTCTGAATTTTTCTGGGTGGAAACTTTGACAAAAATTCTCAGTGCTTGCAAAATTTCATCCAAAAATGACATTCATACAAGTTGTGGCAAAAAAAATCCGTACTCCAAAATGTTTTTGGAAATAACATTTTTGGAGCATCAATTATGTTTTTTTGCTGCGACTTTCACGAATGTTATTTTGTGAGCATTGAGAACTTTTGTCAGTGTTTCCACCCAAAAAAAATCAGAATTTTTTGAATTGTTTTCGGGATTACTATTCACCCGAGCTCAGGCTGAAATACATCACGTCCCTATTATAGTCATCACTTTAGTGATATATATAGTAGCACTACTAAAGGCTCTTAAGATAATGTGTGTGAAATACCCCATTTCTTTCAACACACCTGTGTTCCCACACCCTCATGCAAACATTGTAAACATCATTTGAGTGTAGCTCATAAATATACTCCTCCCC
>NW_021258523.1:0-425 GCF_002162155.2 Triticum dicoccoides | reverse complement strand
TGCAATGGAAGGCAGAGAATGGTGTATCTGACAAGGGATTTGGAAAGTTGCTGGTAATGATAAAGAATATGCTTCCAAAGGACAACAAATTGCCGGAGAGTATGTATGAAGCAAAGAAGGTTGTCTGCCCTGTAGGGTTAGAGGTGCAAAAGATACATGCATGCCCTAATGACTGCATCCTCTACCGCGGTGAGTACGAGGATTTGAATGCTTGCCCGGTATGCGGTGCATTGCGTTATAAGATCAGTCGTGATAACCCTGGTGATGTTGAGGGTGAGCGCCCCAGGAAGAAGATTCCTGCCAAGGTGATGTGGTATGCTCCTATAATACCACGGTTGAAACGTTTGTTCCAAAACAAAGAGCATGCGAAGGCGATGCGGTGGCACGCAGAAGACCGTAAGAAAGACGGAAAGTTGAGAGTACCC
>NW_021258522.1:0-1209 GCF_002162155.2 Triticum dicoccoides | reverse complement strand
AAATCATCAGGAATTTCCAAAAATAATCTCACTTTGGAAATGTGTTCACAAATTTTAAAAAAATGCCATGTTTTGAATTTATTTGGCACTCTCAAAATATGTTCAAGGAATTTGAAAAAATGTTCTCATTTCTAAAATTTAATCATAAGTTGGAAAAATGTTCTGAAATTTCAAAATTTGTTCCAGCATTTCCAATTTTGTTCATATATTCAAAAAATGTTCATGATTTTTTGAGTGTTTGTAAAACAATTGTGTTTTGAACAAATTGTTCGTAATTTCAAAAAATGTACATGTTTTGTAAAAAAATGTTCGCATTTTCAAATATTCTTCACTACTTCAAAAATATTTAGGAATTTCAAGACATGTTCCAGCTTTGCCATATTTGTTCACATATTCAAATCTATATGCTATAGTACAAGTACAGAAAATGACATGCAAGGGGAATATCTTGCAATAGAAATTTTTTAAATACAATCGCAATGCGATATTGTTCACATGTGGCCATTTGCTCTGGTGGCTAGCAGCACTTGTTGAGGAAAGGGATGGTGATTAATAATATAGCAATAACAATTGATGAAATAAAATTGTGCCACACATTCAGATCGAGAGACAAGATTAGCAAGAGTAAATAATCTCGAAAAGATGAACAAGCTTGTCGTTGATGATGCTTAAAAGTTGTCACTGATCCTATGGTAAGCACTTGTTACTTTTGCATTTATTTGTCTTTTTTTACTCTTCTTGATTTATTGGGTTTAAACATTTTCTTTGCTCATGTCTTTCGGTAACAACTGTTCCTTTTTAGGCATAGCTTCATCCGGTTACATGACTAGCCGCCTCAGGCCGACCAAGAGGACATGCCACTAGTAGAAAAAGGGGCTTTCGTTCGGGCCTGGTCAGCCCATTAGTCCCGGTTCTTCCACGAACCGGGACCAATGGATGCATTTGTGCCGGTTCGTGAGCCCAGGGGGCCGGCCGGGGCCTCGTGGGCATTGGTCCCGGTTCATATGGACCCATTTGTCCCGGTTCCAGGCACGAACCGGGACCAATGGGCCTCGCTCCTGGCCCACAAACATTGGTCCTGGTTCTTGGCTCGAACCCGAACAGAAGGCTGGGGTTTAGTCCCAGTTCCAGCCATGAGCCGGGACAAATGAGTTACCTATATATACCCCGTCGCCGCAGCAGAGCACTCCACAGTGCTCTGTTTTTTCC
>NW_021258521.1:0-1229 GCF_002162155.2 Triticum dicoccoides | reverse complement strand
TCAAGGCGGTCGACTTTCTTGGAAATGGCGTGCAAGGGTCGCTGTTGTTCATCTATCCTTTCTCGGATACTTCCATGGTAGGTTGTTCATGCGGTTTTCTTTGCGTTGTTGTTCAATGGTTTAGCATTGTTGTTTTTGTTGCAGTGTTGATGATGATGATGTTTCTCCATGTTTGAATATGCAGGCAAAGCTGCGTTATGCTTATGAGAAGGCCCTTCTTGGTGTTCGGGTTGGGCTCCATGCCAGCCCGGAGGTTTACTTGTCTGCCATGGTTGGAACAGGCTTTGGCGTCGATGGTGGGTTTGAGATGTCGTTTAGCACCAAGACTGGCCTGGTTAAAGGATTTGATCTCGGGGTGAACTGCCTCAGGAGTGAATGGGGGAATGCATCTGTTTCTGCGAGCTTGTAAGTTTTCTATATCATCAACAGTCTGTTTTTGGTGGTTTGAAATGTCCTACGCCCTATGAGAGATGTTAATTGATGCTGTGTATTAAATATTGCATCGGAGGGAGTAGTATGTTTAGTTTCCCCCATAGATTGTAGGCTCATAAAACTTGTTTATACAAGACTTGAATATGATTCAAACCTGTTTGTGCAAAACTTGCTTGTGTCCCTTTAGCAGTGTGTGCATGCATGGATGCTGCCCATCTTATGGATTATCATTTTTCCTGTGTAGTGTTTTGGACCTTGAGGATGAGAAGAAGAAGAAGCTGAGAAAGATCCGGGCTCTCTACTCCAAGGAGGTCGATCCAAGTTTCAGTTTTGCTGCCGATGTGGCATTTGATGCCGAGAAAGGCAAGGTGCTGGCAACGGGTGGCGTCGCGCTGCGCGTCGACGAGAAAGTGCTTGTGAAGGGGAGGGTCAGCTCCAACGGTTCAGTTGCTGCACTTGTTGAGGTTGCAGGGGAAGGGCGTGCCAAGCTGAAGGCCTCTGCCCATGCTGATCTGTACGAGGTGAGCAAAAAGGGACCCAAGGTTGGCTTCTCCGTCAGTTTCAAGTGAGTCGTGCGAGTGTAAACTTTAGATTGCATGGAATTTAGGTAGTGACTATTGGTGGATGAGATTTTGCATGGATTTTAGGTAGAGTGATGACTTTTGGTGGATGAAATTTTGCTGTCACATTGACTGGTTGGCAATGTTGGAAGATTGATTTGGGATGCGAATGATCCACTGTCGTAACCCTTTGTTTGTTAGCCCCACTGAATTGATTTATCTTATCTGAGCTTATCC
>NW_021258520.1:0-1439 GCF_002162155.2 Triticum dicoccoides | reverse complement strand
CTGCCAGTTCTACCTTTCTGCATGGGTTATCCGGAAGAATTATGTTGAACTCGGTTCGACATACTAATTTATGCATCCACAACTCAGAAAGTTATATGTTCCTTTGAGTTGTCCCTCTTTAGTTGTCTACTGACCTTCGTCTATCAATTGATAGTCAAGAGTATGCGCGCGTTCGTTTGTCGATGCCTATTACTCTTGTGGCCCGTCAAGCCATTCCGTCCTGAATGACTAGGAGAAACAAACTCCAGTACCTCATCCATATTTAGGATTGGGTCAAAGTAGTTGTGTTCCGCAGATCAAGTTACAATCCAGCTTCTGGTCTGCTCTACCCTGAAGTATTACCTTCTTTATGACAGGAATTTCATGAGAATTGCACCACCTTTTGTGAATTCTTGACATAGTGATACTTCTCGCCATCCTTTTTCATTCCTCGGTTCCGTGTTGATGCAACCGGAATACCGAAAAATGAATTGTGATGTGTGAAATCAATACTCCTAGAACCTCGTTGCTTGGTAGTTAAAGGATAATAATTTTATTCTTAGTATGTTGGTTATTGAATCACCATTCTAAGATTGATTGTGCTACCTAGTCCTTATTTCCTGGTGCACTCTTTGATTGATGAGTTAGGATTTGTCAAGTCCTCGCTCATTTGATCATATCATCTTGCCCTAAAAAGCAAGATTGTTCTCGAGCTTAGTAACATATCGGTGGTTCGTGATTTTCCGAAGATCTTCTCGGAAGTACTACCAGGTCGTCACCTGACCGTTATGTTGAGCCCGTGATCAAGTTGGTTTCTTATGAACCACCTTCTTTCCAAGAATCGGTGTTAGATATCCCTGAGCTAGTTGGTTAAGCTGGACAACAACTTGGAGAGTTGGAAGATAAAAATTTGTCTGACTTAGTTCGTTCCAAAGGGATATTCTTGTGTAGTGTGTGTTGAAGAAAGATGATATCTTCATTGATTGGTCCCTGTGATCAGTTGCTGGACCTATTGTCTTATCAATCCCTTGATTTGAGTGTGGGCTATCGTCAAATCAAATCAGTACCAACGATGCTCGTAATGTTGTCCTACTCGTGGTTGATCCCTCGAGCATACACCATTACATCTTTGGTCTGACCAATGCTATCACCGTGTTCACATGATGGTGGAAGTCCAGTGATATGGAAATTCCGATGAGTTGTTGTTGAGCCCATCAGTAGCATTTTGTCTCCCCCCATGAATCATGTTGAACATCAACCTAGTGTTGGAAACTTGTGTAAGCATTTCTTCGTGTTTCGTTCATGAAGCATATGTTTGAATGAAAGTAGTGATTTTCCCTAATTCATGTGCATATGATGCAAGTTGCCGCCATGAATTTGAGGAAGATTGTTTTGTTTCCCTGGAATCATTCCAAATTAGTCATGCACACGTGCGAAGTATTCTGTGGTCTGGAGACTTG
>NW_021258519.1:0-2149 GCF_002162155.2 Triticum dicoccoides | reverse complement strand
GGTGGCGTCGTCCTCCCCGTTGAAGTCCCACATGGGGTGGCCTCTATACTGTAGCGGCTGCACCCCTCGCATAATGCATGCGGCCATGACCCCGATCATGGTCAGTCCGGAATGAGCTAACAATCTTATCCGGCACATCAGGTAGCGGACGTCCTTGTCACTTTCCCTCTGAGGGCTCCGTGGACGCCAACTTAGGCGCTTCTTTAGTGGAGCACTGTCGAACTCAGGGAGGCCGGTCCGGATAGGATCCGACAGCGGGACGTCCTCTATGTAAAACCGTTCCGAAGGCCAGTCCTCGGACACCTTCTTTGCGGTTCGGGATAGATATCCGGTCCCGGCGATGTGCCACACTTCGGCTCCGCCCACTTGATATATTGACCCCTTCTTAGAACGGGGCACGAGGCAGAATAGCTCTTTCCACAGCCCGAAATGAGCCTCAACACCCAAGAACAGCTCGCAGAGGGCTACGAAGCCCGCGATATGCAATACGAAGGCAGGCGTGAGATTGTGTAGTTGGAGGCCATAGAACTCCAGGAGCCCCCCGGAGAAATGGATGGATTGGAAATACGAGCCCCCTTATTAAGTAAGGGACGAGGCACACCCGCTCTCCTTTGGAGGGATTAGGGGCACTGTCCGCTTGCTCTCCGCCATTATAGATGGCAAGACCGGCTCGAACCGGGACCATATAGGCCGGGGGGAGAAAACCCTTGGTCTGGAGCATCACTAGCTCGCTATGCGGGATGGAGCATCTCTCCCAATATCCAGGCTAAGGGCTGGAAGGGCGAGAGGAGGAGTTGCGACGGCTGGCCATGGTGGTATGGACCTTTGTCGGATGCGCTCTGATGAACACTCGCGAATGGAAGAAGGTGTGGTTTGGATCTAAATCCTCATCCCCTTAAATGGGCGGCTCATTTGCGCGGCTAGGGGTGTGGATGTGAAAACACTCAGACTTTTCATATTCGTTTGACACATGGGAGACGGCCATTATTGGGCATAGAAGCCGAGGAGCGCAACATTTACAAGAAACCAGACTTTATTCAACAGGTACACGGAATTTGGAGGAGAACCCGCCTTGCAATGCCGAAGACAATCTGCACGTCGGACTCATCGTCATTGAAGCCTGGTTCGGGGGCTACTGAGGGAGTCCTGGATTAGGGGGTGTCCGGATGGCCGGACTATACCTTCAGCCGGACTCCTGGACTATGAAGATACAAGATTGAAGACTTCGTCCCGTGTCCGGAAGGGACTTTCCTTGGCATGGAAGGCAATCTTGGCGATACGGATATGTAGATCTCCTACCATTGTAACCGACTTTGTGTAACCCTAGCCCTCTCCGGTGTCTATATAAACCGGAGGGTTTTAGTCCATAGGACAACATACAAAACAACAATCATACCATAGGCTAGCTTCTAGGGTTTAGCCTCTCTGATTTCGTGGTAGATCTACTCTTGTACTACCCATATCATCAATATTAATCAAGCAGGACATAGGGTTTTACCTCCATCAAGAGGGCCCGAACCTGGGTAAAACTTCATGTCCCCTGCCTCCTGTTACCATCCGGCCTAGACGCACAGTTCCGGACCCCCTACCCGAGATCCGCCGGTTTTGACACCGACACTAAGCACTTCTCCTATGGCAAGAACTACCAATCTAGTTGGCCAAACCAAACGGATAATTCGAAGAGACTTGCAAAGATAACCAATCATACATAAAAGAATTCAGAGAAGATTCAAATATTGTTCATAGATAGACTTGATCATAAACCCACAATTCATCGGTCTCAACAAACACACCGCAAAAGAAGAAGATTACATCGAATAGATCTCCACAAGAGAGTGGGAGAACATTGTATTGAGATCCAAAAAGAGAGAAAAAGCCATCTAGCTACTAACTATGGACCCGAAGGTCTGAGGTAAACTACTCACACTTCATCGGAGAGGCTATGATGATGTAGAAGCCCTCCGTCATGACGGCCCTCTCCGGCGGAGCTCCGGAACAGGCCCCAAGATGGGATCTCGTGGATACAGAAAGTTGCGGCGGTGGAATTAGATTTTTGGCTCCTCTTCTGATTGTTTGGGGGTACGTGGGTATATATAGGAGGAAGGAGTACGTCGGTGGAGGACCGAGGGGCCCACGAGGCAGGGGGCGC
>NW_021258518.1:0-1639 GCF_002162155.2 Triticum dicoccoides | reverse complement strand
GTTCGTTGCAGGCGATCAGTGGTTGTGGTGATCTGGTGGGTGTGGTGGCTGGTGATGCTGCTCCTCGTCGGTGAAGGTCGATGGCTGTGGCAGATCCAAGGTGAGGGGAGCACGGGTAATCTCCCCGGCCAATGCACCGGAACCCGACACAGGTTCCCGTCCACTGGGACGGGTCCTATGTGCGGCACACAAAGCGTTTGTGGCGACACTGCTCCTGTCCTTGCTTCTTGGCCGGCGACTCCACTTTGCTCTGGCAACGGCAGAGATTACGACGGTTCGTTGAAGGTTGAGGTCTTGAGGATGAACCGGGACCCAAGGACTTTTATGTGATTTTGGTTTTCGTTTGGGTGCTCTCTGTGATATGGTGGGACAGCTGTAGTGGTTGTACCTGTGATGTATGTGTGCATCTTTGTACTCGTATTTGTATGGATCTTGCTTATAGTTGAATGGAATACGAGTGCTTTTTAAAAAAAAAAGTAAAACAAGTGACTCACACGGAAAAGCTTCGCATGGATTCACTTTTTCAATCCTCAATCAAAAAAATAGCGTGCTACAGCAAAATAGCGCCGACCCCAAAATATGCTATTAGCGTGCTATATCGCACTATAGCGTGCTATATCGCACTATAGCGTGCTATTAGCGAGACATTGTACACCGGTATATTTAGCGAGTCAATTCTCAATAGCTATAGCGCGCTATTTTTTTTAGTGCCCGGGCCGGACAAGCCCTTAGTCCACCTCCTCCTCCTTTCTTCCCCAATCGATTCCTACAAAGTCCATGTTTTTTAACATCCTGACGCCTCCCGTGCTCCATTCTTCCAATAACCGAACCTTGGTTTCGCCTATATGCTTAAAAAAGGTCCAAACTTATTTCCAACTGATTTATATTGCTAATTTTACTCAAGTGTGCAATGAATGAAACCGACTGTGGCACGGTGGATGAAGATACAAAAAATGATGAGTACGGATTATCAGAAATGAAAATGTGTACATGATAGAATTTGATGCCAACGGAACTAGAAATTGCTACACATAAAATCATGAGTCTTAATTACACGAAATGGACTTGTACCCGGCTAGATTTTTACGTCCAATACATGGTGTTGTCCTAGCAAAATTGACAAACCTTGGAATTGTAAGCATTAACTTCCAAAAATGAAAATGTGTGCCCGACTAGGTTTTGGGGTCCAATAAATGTGTGTCGTCCTAACGAGAAGGTAGCAAATAAAATCATGAGAGAATAGATATGAGACTTTTATGTTAATATTCTTTAACAAAGAGATTCAAATATTCCTATTGAATATAAGCCAGTCGGAACAAATAACAAGAATTAAAATAGGTGAAGGAAAATAAATCAAATGCCAAGAATAAAATTGAGCTGGACGACAATTGTATCTGCGGATCAATTTTTGCCATAATAATTATAAAATATGATAAAGTAAATAAATAAGATATTTAGGAAAGCTTTGTCCTCATAAAGAGATAAACTAATTATGCGACATATGGCTTACACACACATGCGTCATCACCAACCACGAGGTTTTACTGATCACAATTTTTCCTATCACTGTAGGTACGCTAATATTGCCAAAGCATTAGACCATGGGATAAATGAAGACATTGTTCTTTCGACCACATCA
>NW_021258517.1:0-788 GCF_002162155.2 Triticum dicoccoides | reverse complement strand
AAAAAAAAAGGCAGGCCTGAGACCCCATGCAGAGGTATGCATACTCAACGTCTCAACAGGCTTTCGACGTCCCATTGTCTCACAAGCGAAGATCATTTTGCCTCATCTTGCTGCATTAACAAGTGTCCATCTTGTTTTTAACCCCCATCTCTTTCGACAATCATTTTCAAGAAAAAATATCCATCATTTTCAGGACAATCCCTTTCTACATTGATTGCTAAAGCTAATTGAGTAAAACAATTCTTGGGGCCTGTAAAATGTAATGTAGGAGCAGTAATGAAAAGCACATGCAGCTAACTGTCCATGCTTTAGAAGCGTCACTACACAGTGTGAGCACCAGAACTTGTTAGTTGGAAAAACGATCTAGCAATAGGGCACCTCAAGCATGCATGTGTGATATGCTTTTGACCTGCACAGTCCACAACGGCCGGTCATACGGGACGGGAGACTCATGCAGATCAGATAGATATGCATGACAAGGAGATGTAGCATGACAAATGGGGAGATATATGCATGAAAAATGACCAAATTTCACTGTGATGTGACATGTACAGCTCTCTCTATATACATCTTTCCTCGCAGATATCACGTCTTCACCACTTCGAAATTTTGGCATCATAACCTTCGCCTTCACCAAATTTAGCTATTGTGAAATTTTGGAGGAGACCAAATCCAGACCCATGCTTCAGTTTGCTTTTATCTCATAGATGCGGCAATACAAACAAGATGAATTACATGTCCTTTACTGACTTGACCACCAGTGTATTACTGATGTGTATGGAGCACCA
>NW_021258516.1:0-6213 GCF_002162155.2 Triticum dicoccoides | reverse complement strand
TGCTGATGAGCTGTTCAATGCTACTCAACGATCACCCAATCGGTCGACTGGAACGCAGGACCATTGCTGAAATTCCTCGCTGATAAGCCGACCAATGTTGCTCAAGGATCGCCCGATCAGGCGACTGGCCCCCCTCTTCCAGAAGCTGCATCAAGCAAACAGACAACAGTTCGAGAGAAAAGCGGATTTCGTTCGAAGACAGATGCAATATATGAGATGATAAATTCGAAGGTTCTTAACCGCAGAATAAAGTGCTTGGGCATCAGGCCCGAAGGAGTTTTAATGCTTACAAATCCACTCGGCATTCTGAGGCAAATAAAAGTTGTGGCATAATGTTTTTTAATCACTCAGCGGGAGAAGGACTGGCTAGGTCGCAGAAGCTGTCGAGATCGATGCTGTCGGCGATGCGAGTGGCAGCTGTCAGTGTCAAAACCGGCGGATCTCGGGTAGGGGGTCCTGATCTGTGCGTCTTAGGCTGATGGTAACAGGAAGCAAGGGACACGATGTTTACCCAGGTTCGGGCCCTCTCGATGGAGGTAAAACCCTACTTCCTGCTTGATTAATATTGAAGATATGTGTAATACAAGAGTAGATCTACCACGAGATCGTAGAGGCTAAACCCTAAGAGCTAGCCTATGATGGTATGATTGTAATTGTGATCAGCCTTCTAAGGACCATCCTCTCCGGTTTATATAGACACCGGGGAGCTAGGGTTTACATGGAGTCGGTTACAAGGAAGGAAACATAATATCCGGATCGTCGAGCTTGTCTTCCACGCAAAGGAGAGTCTCATTCGGACACGAGCTGAAGTCTTGAGTCTTGTATCTTGATGCTTCTATAGTCCGGACGATGAATATAGTCCGGCTGTCTGAATACCCCCTTATCCAGGACTCCCTCAGTAGCCCCTGAACCAGGCTTCAATGATGACGAGTCCGGCACGCAGTCTTGTCTTCGGCATTGCAAGGCGGGTTCCTCCTTCCGAATACTCCAATGTTCCCATCATGACAAACAGTGTCCGGCATCTTCATCAATGTTGTACTCCTCGGCTTCAGTGTTTCAATAATGACCATTTCCACGTGTCGAGCGAATGCGAGGAGTCGAGGCATTTTTGCATTTGCCACCCTCGGTCCTTCGAGCTAGCCATCTATTTGAAGAGACGGTGATTCCCAGATCCAAACCTCACTCTTCCTCCCTGAGCAAGCATCCAACAGAGCGCCCAGAAAAAACAATTCCAACATGGCCGGTCGTCGTAGCTCTTCTGCTCGCTCCCCTTACCCCAAGCCGGGGGACTGGGGAGAGTGTTCAGTTCCCCATAGCCGTTTGGTAAGGTTACAAACCCAAGGGCTCCTCCCGCCAGCGTTCATGGTCCCTGTCCGAGCCGGAGTGGCCACCTATAACGGCAGAGAACAAGCGGAGAGATCCCCCAATCCGTGTCCAGAGGAGCAAATATGCTTAATTCTGCATCTGTTAAGGGGCGTCGGGTTTCCTATTCACCCATTCCTTCGTGGGCTTCTGGAGTTCTACGGCCTCCAGTTGCACAATTTTACCCCAGCGTCCATGCTACATATAGCAGGGTATGTCGCCCTTTGTGAGTTATTTCTAGGTGCGAGGCTCATTTCGGATTGTGGAAGAAGTTGTTATGCCTTGTCCCCCGCAACCAGGGAGAATCCCTATGTCAAGTGGGCGGGGCCGAAGTATGGCATATCCTGAGACCGGATACCTATCCGGTACTCCCAACAAGGCACCAGATAACTGGGCTTCAGAGTGGTTTTATATTGACGATGCTCCCCTTCCGGACCCAGTCCAGACAGTACTCCCCAAGTTCAGCAACACCCCGCTGAGGGCACGTCTAAGCTGGCGCCCCCGAGGCCCCCAAGAAGAGGATTCCAGGGAAGTACATTTCTTGATGAGCAGGATAGAGTTACTCGCCAAATCTGGACTAACAATAGTCGAGGTGATGGAAATATGCATAATGCGGGGAGTGCAACCGCTTTAATATCGGAGCAATCCCATGTGGCACTACAACGGGACAGACGATGCCACTCGCTGTAGCCGTAAGGGTCTGGACTCCCCCACCGCTCTGGCAAGGATACTGTCCGAACTATACAAAGGAGAAGAGGAAGACTTCCTCCATATCAAACCGCGGGACGGATTCTCCATGTATAATCCCCCAAACTGGGTAAGTCATCATTCATTTCCTCGCCTCACTTATTGTGGCGTTCTTTGCTAAAGTTACTCACACGATATTCCTGAGCAGGAACTGAGGTGGGACGTGGAAGGAATCTCCAGCCCTTCCCCGCAGCCAGAGGACCCCGAAAGGGTCCTGGATCCGGGACTCGAAGAAGACCCATATGCGGCCGTGGAGCTTGTTAGCGGGATATTTTATCGGGCGAGCCGTGACGGCGCCCCAGTGGCTATCACCGCTGATTATCCCGGATTGTTACCTTCGTCGCGTGTAAGCCAAGCCGAAGACTCGATCATGCGAAGAGGATTCTTTCCTGATGTCACACCTTATCCCTGATATGTCGTGCTTTTGCAGAAGTGACGTTCGGAGCGCAGGGCCAAGCCCCTAGGGACCCGTCAGCCACAGGCGTCCGGATTGGGTAGGCTCAAGAGGAAGGCGATTAGAACCGACACGCCTCTACAGAGGTAAGAAAACAACCTGTCATGTTATTTGTTGTCATTTGAAGTATAACAGTGCCCTTTTACATCTTGGCAGGAAGAGGAGTATCCGAACTGTATCCGGAGATCCTGCCAACCACGCCTCCACCAGTCGGGCTCCAGGACCAACTTCAAGAGAGGCGGACGTAGGGCCGACGCCGCATAGTCCTTCGACAGAGGGCATAGACATGCTCTCTGCCACAAATTCGGAAGTAGAGAGCGCCATGCATCATCGGCGTCGACGGGCCGTGCTTCGCAACAACATCTTTTCCGAAGAGGCATTTAATGCCTTCAATTCGGGAGACGCATACATCTAAGCCGCTCAAAGCAGACTTGCCCGGGCGATAGTCCAGTATACCAAAGATATACGGGTAAGAAAGTTTGATGAGCATGTACAGTAGTAGCCCCTGAGACTTGAAACGGTTGAAACAACAGTTTTAAGTATCAATTTATGCGCAGGTTCTTGTAGATAAGAACGAGCAATTGTCTCGGGAGCTAGAGGAGTGCAAGACTCAACTCAGGGCCACGGTTGCCAAGCTAGAGGAATCCCAGAAGGCCTCCTCCGGTAACATTTATCTTGAGTGTGCGAAAGTGAACCGGTTAGCAACTGGCTGGCATGACGAAATTAACAAAAAACTCTGCAGATAACCCTGGAGTAAATCCGAAGGGCGGCGGGGATGACGAGTCGCATCTCCAGAGGCAACTAAAGGCTGGTGAGTGCATTCTTACGCAAGTGAAGCATGATAAGAATATGCTCCAAGATGCCAATGTTCGACTGGACGTGGAATTGAAGGACGTCCGTGCGCAGCTGGCAGACTCCGTGAAGGAGAACAGAAGGCTTCGCCGCGACATTTATCGTAAGTGCCCAAACGAACTGTAGCATAGTTCGGCGAGGAAGTATATTGAAAAAGTTGTGTTTGTAGGAATGCTGATTGGTCGCCCTGAGGAGGAGATGCCCGCTTTTGCAGGTGATTTATTGCAGGACCTCTCACAACTACACGAGCGAGCTCGGCTGGTGATGCAGGGCATTGCGCAGTCTCTGTGGCCATCATGCTCCCTGCCAAATGGCATGGGGGGGCTTGTGGACATGCTTCAAGGAGCACGGCGGCGCTTCCGTTTGTGGAAGATATCAGCCTGCCGGCAAGGTGCAAGAGAAGCATGGGCGATGGTGAAGACGCGCTACACCAAGCTGGACCCAAACCATATGGCCGAAGTTGGAACGGCCGGGCCAGATGGGCAAGAAATTCCCATGAGTCTGGTATATGACCAGGTGGCGTTAGCCGCAAAGTATTCTCAACAGGATTGTAAGCTAGATAGCCTGTTGGATGGTATAGAGGATGAATATAATCAGTCCAAATGACTGTGTAATTAGATGGACATAAGTAGCCCCTAGCCGGATTAAAATCATTTTTATGGCGTACCTTTTCGCTTCAGCCCCCGGATCCTAAAGTTCGGGGTGTGTCCGAATACCCGCTCGGTTATACAAAACCGGAGTATGCGTGGAGACCAGGCGTAGGGGTCATAAGTGCTTGAACATACAATTACCCAACTAGTTATGTTATATTACATGGTTAGTAAGAAACATCTTCCAGGGAGAATAGTTCCGTTAAGGGTTCCTTTCCCTGGGTAAGCATGTGTCAAGGCACATGTCCGGACTGCGAACCAAAGCGCAGGATACAAAACTTTTAGGGATTAATGTTATAATAAACGAAGACATCTTTTGTTCACCGACTGAATATTCTCTTAAGGAAAGTAGCTTTCGGCTTCACCCAGTCTGAGGTACACATCCGGCTCAACCGGCAGTAACAATCGCAGAGGTGCTCCCCTTATGCCCTAGCCGAATTAACGGGAACGTAGGGCATAAACACAGGAGCCAGGCAACCCAGCTTGGCCACGTCTTAAGTCATATCGATGCATATAATGGTGAAGAAAAGGCACACATGGAAAAAGAAACGCATGTGTGATGGGCAAAAAGCCCTGAAAATAATCTATATTTAACTTCCGTATAGGAAGCCCCTAGGTAAACCTTACACACATAGGGCGGCCGGAATAATCCGGGAATCCGCACTGTATTAAATACTTGGTGTGAAGAGAAAAACAGCAAGAAAGGAAAGGGGAGGGAGCATAATTTAAAAAGGAGGGTTAAGGAGACGAACACTGAGTTCGGCGCTAGGCGTAGAATCTCCGGAGTCTGGCCGCGTTCCATGGGTTCGGCTCGAGTCTGTTATCAGACGCATTACGTAAGCGGTACGCTCCTCCGGTGAGAACTTTGTCAATGATGAAGGGGCCTTCCCACTTGGGTTTGAGCTTGTCCTTCTTCTTCTCTGGTAAGCATAGAATGAGTTCGCCAATATTACAAGTTTTGGCCCGCACTTCTCTGCTTTGGTATCGTCGAGCCTGTTGCTGATAGAATGCGGAACGGGCCTTAGCAACATCGCGCTCCTCCTCCAGGGCATCCAAATTATCCCGCCGATCTAACTCGGCTTCCTTCTCTTCGTACATGCGTATGCATGGCGAATCATGTATTATGTCGCAAGGTAGTACTGCTGCCGCGCCATACACCATAAAGAATAGTGCATATCCGGTGGTGCGATTCGGCGTGGTCTGCAGCCCCCAGAGTACGGAGTTGAGCTCCTCGACCCACTGAGTATCCGACTTTGTCAAGGATCGCACTAGTCTGGGTTCGATGCCGCTCATGATAAGACTGTTTGCCCGTTCGGCCTGGCCATTTGTTTGAGGATGGTAGACGGAAGCATAGTCGAGCTTAATGCCCATTTTGCCGCACCAAGATTTCACCTCATCGACCATGAAATTTGAGCCATTATCGGTGATGATGCTGTGGGGGACACCGTATCGGTGTACGACCCCGGATATAAAGTCTATTACTGGTCCGGACTCGGCCGTTTTCACTGGTTTGGCCTCTATCCATTTGGTGAATTTGTCTACCATGACCAATAAATATTTTTTCTTATGGCTTCCCCCTTTAAGGGGTCCAACCATATCCAGCCCCCAGACCACGAAGGGCCAAGTTATGGGGATTGTTTGGAGAGCGGTAGGGGGCATATGACTCTGATTGGCAAAGAGCTGGCAACCGACACAGTGTTGGACAAGGTCCTGTGTGTCTGCCCGGGCTGTCGGCCAATAGAAACCTGTACGGAAGGCTTTGCTGACTAATGCTCGAGCCGCAACGTGGTGCCTGCCCAGTCCGGCATGGATTTCAACCAAGAGCTGCCGCCCTTCCTCTTCGGAGATGCACCTTTGGAGCACTCCGGTGGCGCTTTTCTTATAGAGTTCCCCTTCATGGACCTTGTAAGCTTTAGAACGCCGAACGATGCAACATGCTTCATTTTGATCTTCGGGGAGCTCCTGCCTATTTAGGTAGGCCAAGAAAGACTCAGTCCACGGGGCGATAACAGCCATTATTTCGTGGGCTGACGATGTTATTTCGGTGGTGGAGCCTCCGATTATGTGTGATAGTTCGGAATCTGGGGATGTATTCGGATCCGTGCTGGTACTGCCGGACTCCCCTTCCCATACCACGGATGGCTTGAA
>NW_021258515.1:0-414 GCF_002162155.2 Triticum dicoccoides | reverse complement strand
TGGGGTGTTTTCGTAGTAAACTAATTTAGAAAAAACCTTGTACACGTAAATTTCCAATTATATATACTAATCTCATAATTCTAGGCTTACGTTCAATTCTTTGATGAGGTCCTCTGTGAGCTTGCCATTTGTATGGGTACATCTAAGGCACTCATCCATTTTCTTTTCAATGGTGCACATCCTATCAACTTGTTGTGCACCAGCCTCCCGCACGAGGGAGACAACTTCTTGCAAATCAGTCAATACACGTCCGACGAGTACCTTAATCTGAGACTTTGAAACAGTTAGAATCATATAACTTCATACTAGTTGCAATGTTATAATATATATTGGGTGCCTGATGTAACTCATTTACCGGAGAGCCAGTCTTCGGTTTGGCCAGCGTACCATCTCGTGTTGGAATGAAAGGCCTCA
>NW_021258514.1:0-388 GCF_002162155.2 Triticum dicoccoides | reverse complement strand
GGCATGCCAACAACATGTCTATGCTTATCTTTATCATCGGGTTTGGCAATTCTAGCAGCTTCATCACATAAATAAATAACATGCCCATCAATATTATCAACCAAGAGATCTTTAACCATAGCAATACTAGGTTCAAATTTAATTTGTTCAGGGGGTGTGGATGTTCTAGTATAACTTTTACGAACCATAGTTGAAGCTTCCGCATGATCCTTTATCTTAATCGGAAAAGATTGTTTCTCAATGTAAGCAGTAGGAACAACAGGATCAACATTATAAGTGATAGTTTCTTCTTCCACTTTAATAGGTTCTACTACTTTCACTTCAATGGGAGGATGATATTTAAACCACTTCTCCTTAGGGAGAACAGCTTGAGTAGCAAATGATTCAC
>NW_021258513.1:0-6214 GCF_002162155.2 Triticum dicoccoides | reverse complement strand
TGCTGATGAGCTGTTCAATGCTACTCAACGATCACCCAATCGGTCGACTGGAACGCAGGACCATTGCTGAAATTCCTCGCTGATAAGCCGACCAATGTTGCTCAAGGATCGCCCGATCAGGCGACTGGCCCCCCTCTTCCAGAAGCTGCATCAAGCAAACAGACAACAGTTCGAGAGAAAAGCGGATTTCGTTCGAAGACAGATGCAATATATGAGATGATAAATTCGAAGGTTCTTAACCGCAGAATAAAGTGCTTGGGCATCAGGCCCGAAGGAGTTTTAATGCTTACAAATCCACTCGGCATTCTGAGGCAAATAAAAGTTGTGGCATAATGTTTTTTAATCACTCAGCGGGAGAAGGACTGGCTAGGTCGCAGAAGCTGTCGAGATCGATGCTGTCGGCGATGCGAGTGGCAGCTGTCAGTGTCAAAACCGGCGGATCTCGGGTAGGGGGTCCTGATCTGTGCGTCTTAGGCTGATGGTAACAGGAAGCAAGGGACACGATGTTTACCCAGGTTCGGGCCCTCTCGATGGAGGTAAAACCCTACTTCCTGCTTGATTAATATTGAAGATATGTGTAATACAAGAGTAGATCTACCACGAGATCGTAGAGGCTAAACCCTAAGAGCTAGCCTATGATGGTATGATTGTAATTGTGATCAGCCTTCTAAGGACCATCCTCTCCGGTTTATATAGACACCGGGGAGCTAGGGTTTACATGGAGTCGGTTACAAGGAAGGAAACATAATATCCGGATCGTCGAGCTTGTCTTCCACGCAAAGGAGAGTCTCATTCGGACACGAGCTGAAGTCTTGAGTCTTGTATCTTGATGCTTCTATAGTCCGGACGATGAATATAGTCCGGCTGTCTGAATACCCCCTTATCCAGGACTCCCTCAGTAGCCCCTGAACCAGGCTTCAATGATGACGAGTCCGGCACGCAGTCTTGTCTTCGGCATTGCAAGGCGGGTTCCTCCTTCCGAATACTCCAATGTTCCCATCATGACAAACAGTGTCCGGCATCTTCATCAATGTTGTACTCCTCGGCTTCAGTGTTTCAATAATGACCATTTCCACGTGTCGAGCGAATGCGAGGAGTCGAGGCATTTTTGCATTTGCCACCCTCGGTCCTTCGAGCTAGCCATCTATTTGAAGAGACGGTGATTCCCAGATCCAAACCTCACTCTTCCTCCCTGAGCAAGCATCCAACAGAGCGCCCAGAAAAAACAATTCCAACATGGCCGGTCGTCGTAGCTCTTCTGCTCGCTCCCCTTACCCCAAGCCGGGGGACTGGGGAGAGTGTTCAGTTCCCCATAGCCGTTTGGTAAGGTTACAAACCCAAGGGCTCCTCCCGCCAGCGTTCATGGTCCCTGTCCGAGCCGGAGTGGCCACCTATAACGGCAGAGAACAAGCGGAGAGATCCCCCAATCCGTGTCCAGAGGAGCAAATATGCTTAATTCTGCATCTGTTAAGGGGCGTCGGGTTTCCTATTCACCCATTCCTTCGTGGGCTTCTGGAGTTCTACGGCCTCCAGTTGCACAATTTTACCCCAGCGTCCATGCTACATATAGCAGGGTATGTCGCCCTTTGTGAGTTATTTCTAGGTGCGAGGCTCATTTCGGATTGTGGAAGAAGTTGTTATGCCTTGTCCCCCGCAACCAGGGAGAATCCCTATGTCAAGTGGGCGGGGCCGAAGTATGGCATATCCTAAGACCGGATACCTATCCGGTACTCCCAACAAGGCACCAGATAACTGGGCTTCAGAGTGGTTTTATATTGACGATGCTCCCCTTCCGGACCCAGTCCAGACAGTACTCCCCAAGTTCAGCAACACCCCGCTGAGGGCACGTCTAAGCTGGCGCCCCCGAGGCCCCCAAGAAGAGGATTCCAGGGAAGTACATTTCTTGATGAGCAGGATAGAGTTACTCGCCAAATCTGGACTAACAATAGTCGAGGTGATGGAAATATGCATAATGTGGGGAGTGCAACCGCTTTAATATCGGAGCAATCCCATGTGGCACTACAACGGGACAGACGATGCCACTCGCTGTAGCCGTAAGGGTCTGGACTCCCCCACCGCTCTGGCAAGGATACTGTCCGAACTATACAAAGGAGAAGAGGAAGACTTCCTCCATATCAAACCGCGGGACGGATTCTCCATGTATAATCCCCCAAACTGGGTAAGTCATCATTCATTTCCTCGCCTCACTTATTGTGGCGTTCTTTGCTAAAGTTACTCACATCGATATTCCTGAGCAGGAACTGAGGTGGGACGTGGAAGGAATCTCCAGCCCTTCCCCGCAGCCAGAGGACCCCGAAAGGGTCCTGGATCCGGGACTCGAAGAAGACCCATATGCGGCCGTGGAGCTTGTCAGCGGGATATTTTATCGGGCGAGCCGTGACGGCGCCCCAGTGGCTATCACCGCTGATTATCCCGGATTGTTACCTTCGTCGCGTGTAAGCCAAGCCGAAGACTCGATCATGCGAAGAGGATTCTTTCCTGATGTCACACCTTATCCCTGATATGTCGTGCTTTTGCAGAAGTGACGTTCGGAGCGCAGGGCCAAGCCCCTAGGGACCCGTCAGCCACAGGCGTCCGGATTGGGTAGGCTCAAGAGGAAGGCGATTAGAACCGACACGCCTCTACAGAGGTAAGAAAACAACCTGTCATGTTATTTGTTGTCATTTGAAGTATAACAGTGCCCTTTTACATCTTGGCAGGAAGAGGAGTATCCGAACTGTATCCGGAGATCCTGCCAACCACGCCTCCACCAGTCGGGCTCCAGGACCAACTTCAAGAGAGGCGGACGTAGGGCCGACGCCGCATAGTCCTTCGACAGAGGGCATAGACATGCTCTCTGCCACAAATTCGGAAGTAGAGAGCGCCATGCATCATCGGCGTCGACGGGCCGTGCTTCGCAACAACATCTTTTCCGAAGAGGCATTTAATGCCTTCAATTCGGGAGACGCATACATCTAAGCCGCTCAAAGCAGACTTGCCCGGGCGATAGTCCAGTATACCAAAGATATACGGGTAAGAAAGTTTGATGAGCATGTACAGTAGTAGCCCCTGAGACTTGAAACGGTTGAAACAACAGTTTTAAGTATCAATTTATGCGCAGGTTCTTGTAGATAAGAACGAGCAATTGTCTCGGGAGCTAGAGGAGTGCAAGACTCAACTCAGGGCCACGGTTGCCAAGCTAGAGGAATCCCAGAAGGCCTCCTCCGGTAACATTTATCTTGAGTGTGCGAAAGTGAACCGGTTAGCAACTGGCTGGCATGACGAAATTAACAAAAAACTCTGCAGATAACCCTGGAGTAAATCCGAAGGGCGGCGGGGATGACGAGTCGCATCTCCAGAGGCAACTAAAGGCTGGTGAGTGCATTCTTACGCAAGTGAAGCATGATAAGAATATGCTCCAAGATGCCAATGTTCGACTGGACGTGGAATTGAAGGACGTCCGTGCGCAGCTGGCAGACTCCGTGAAGGAGAACAGAAGGCTTCGCCGCGACATTTATCGTAAGTGCCCAAACGAACTGTAGCATAGTTCGGCGAGGAAGTATATTGAAAAAGTTGTGTTTGTAGGAATGCTGATTGGTCGCCCTGAGGAGGAGATGCCCGCTTTTGCAGGTGATTTATTGCAGGACCTCTCACAACTACACGAGCGAGCTCGGCTGGTGATGCAGGGCATTGCGCAGTCTCTGTGGCCATCATGCTCCCTGCCAAATGGCATGGGGGGGCTTGTGGACATGCTTCAAGGAGCACGGCGGCGCTTCCGTTTGTGGAAGATATCAGCCTGCCGGCAAGGTGCAAGAGAAGCATGGGCGATGGTGAAGACGCGCTACACCAAGCTGGACCCAAACCATATGGCCGAAGTTGGAACGGCCGGGCCAGATGGGCAAGAAATTCCCATGAGTCTGGTATATGACCAGGTGGCGTTAGCCGCAAAGTATTCTCAACAGGATTGTAAGCTAGATAGCCTGTTGGATGGTATAGAGGATGAATATAATCAGTCCAAATGACTGTGTAATTAGATGGACATAAGTAGCCCCTAGCCGGATTAAAATCATTTTTATGGCGTACCTTTTCGCTTCAGCCCCCGGATCCTAAAGTTCGGGGTGTGTCCGAATACCCGCTCGGTTATACAAAACCGGAGTATGCGTGGAGACCAGGCGTAGGGGTCATAAGTGCTTGAACATACAATTACCCAACTAGTTATGTTATATTACATGGTTAGTAAGAAACATCTTCCAGGGAGAATAGTTCCGTTAAGGGTTCCTTTCCCTGGGTAAGCATGTGTCAAGGCACATGTCCGGACTGCGAACCAAAGCGCAGGATACAAAACTTTTAGGGATTAATGTTATAATAAACGAAGACATCTTTTGTTCACCGACTGAATATTCTCTTAAGGAAAGTAGCTTTCGGCTTCACCCAGTCTGAGGTACACATCCGGCTCAACCGGCAGTAACAATCGCAGAGGTGCTCCCCTTATGCCCTAGCCGAATTAACGGGAACGTAGGGCATAAACACAGGAGCCAGGCAACCCAGCTTGGCCACGTCTTAAGTCATATCGATGCATATAATGGTGAAGAAAAGGCACACATGGAAAAAGAAACGCATGTGTGATGGGCAAAAAGCCCTGAAAATAATCTATATTTAACTTCCGTATAGGAAGCCCCTAGGTAAACCTTACACACATAGGGCGGCCGGAATAATCCGGGAATCCGCACTGTATTAAATACTTGGTGTGAAGAGAAAAACAGCAAGAAAGGAAAGGGGAGGGAGCATAATTTAAAAAGGAGGGTTAAGGAGACGAACACTGAGTTCGGCGCTAGGCGTAGAATCTCCGGAGTCTGGCCGCGTTCCATGGGTTCGGCTCGAGTCTGTTATCAGACGCATTACGTAAGCGGTACGCTCCTCCGGTGAGAACTTTGTCAATGATGAAGGGGCCTTCCCACTTGGGTTTGAGCTTGTCCTTCTTCTTCTCTGGTAAGCATAGAATGAGTTCGCCAATATTACAAGTTTTGGCCCGCACTTCTCTGCTTTGGTATCGTCGAGCCTGTTGCTGATAGAATGCGGAACGGGCCTTAGCAACATCGCGCTCCTCCTCCAGGGCATCCAAATTATCCCGCCGATCTAACTCGGCTTCCTTCTCTTCGTACATGCGTATGCATGGCGAATCATGTATTATGTCGCAAGGTAGTACTGCTGCCGCGCCATACACCATAAAGAATAGTGCATATCCGGTGGTGCGATTCGGCGTGGTCTGCAGCCCCCAGAGTACGGAGTTGAGCTCCTCGACCCACTGAGTATCCGACTTTGTCAAGGATCGCACTAGTCTGGGTTCGATGCCGCTCATGATAAGACTGTTTGCCCGTTCGGCCTGGCCATTTGTTTGAGGATGGTAGACGGAAGCATAGTCGAGCTTAATGCCCATTTTGCCGCACCAAGATTTCACCTCATCGACCATGAAATTTGAGCCATTATCGGTGATGATGCTGTGGGGGACACCGTATCGGTGTACGACCCCGGATATAAAGTCTATTACTGGTCCGGACTCGGCCGTTTTCACTGGTTTGGCCTCTATCCATTTGGTGAATTTGTCTACCATGACCAATAAATATTTTTTCTTATGGCTTCCCCCTTTAAGGGGTCCAACCATATCCAGCCCCCAGACCACGAAGGGCCAAGTTATGGGGATTGTTTGGAGAGCGGTAGGGGGCATATGACTCTGATTGGCAAAGAGCTGGCAACCGACACAGTGTTGGACAAGGTCCTGTGTGTCTGCCCGGGCTGTCGGCCAATAGAAACCTGTACGGAAGGCTTTGCTGACTAATGCTCGAGCCGCAACGTGGTGCCTGCCCAGTCCGGCATGGATTTCAACCAAGAGCTGCCGCCCTTCCTCTTCGGAGATGCACCTTTGGAGCACTCCGGTGGCGCTTTTCTTATAGAGTTCCCCTTCATGGACCTTGTAAGCTTTAGAACGCCGAACGATGCAACATGCTTCATTTTGATCTTCGGGGAGCTCCTGCCTATTTAGGTAGGCCAAGAAAGACTCAGTCCACGGGGCGATAACAGCCATTATTTCGTGGGCTGACGATGTTATTTCGGTGGTGGAGCCTCCGATTATGTGTGATAGTTCGGAATCTGGGGATGTATTCGGATCCGTGCTGGTACTGCCGGACTCCCCTTCCCATACCACGGATGGCTTGAA
>NW_021258512.1:0-801 GCF_002162155.2 Triticum dicoccoides | reverse complement strand
GTTGTCATAACGCTTCCGCTTAACGCTCTACGAGGGTACATGGAAGACACTCTTCCATCTCGTTGCTATGCATCACCATGATCTTGCGTCTGCGTAGGAAATTTTTGAAATTACTTCGTTCCCCAACAGTCATAGATACAAAGGTAGGTGCTTTAAGGCACCGAACCATCGTCCGGGTGGGTGGCTGGGTGCTAAGCCACCGTACGACACACGCGGCCACCACGACACGACCCTGGTCTGCCTGGTGCGCCTACATTTGAGAGGAGATTTGAGAATGTAAACGAATCTTCTTTCAGTTGCAAATGAATCTGTATGTATTACCATGCCCGTGTTTTCCTTGCAAATAATTAGTCATTCGAAATGAGATACTATAAATTAATTAATGAGGAGTTATTTGAAAAAAAACGAAATGGTATCCACAGTATCCACACTAACGTGGATTAGAGTGTGTGTCACATAATTAGTTATTTGAATTAGAGTGTGTGTCACATAGCGATCTCCAATTCTAACGTAGATTTCGCATTTCACTGTATCCATGCTACTTTTTTAATACAAATTCATATGTATATGATGAACACCATGGTAGTGAGAAAACTTTTGGATGGAGTCAAACATATGACCTACAAAATAGCACAACAAATCGAGTCAATGTCTACTTTTCGAAACCTAGTATGGCACGAATTCGAAATAATTACCCATACGCAAGGTCCTCAGTTCAAATCTTAAAATGTACACCGAATTGAAACATCGATATTAAGTCTGGTACTATCTACATTCAAATGTTGTTTTTAGCCCCCCCCC
>NW_021258511.1:0-613 GCF_002162155.2 Triticum dicoccoides | reverse complement strand
ATAAAGCCTCTTGGGAGAAACAAGCGTCGCGTAGAATTGTCCGGCGACGCCTGTGGTTCATGGCACTCTCCACTTTAGAATTTGTGGCAGACAGCCTGTCCGCATCCTCTGTCGGAGGAGCGTCCGGTGCGTGCCTTGTGCTCGCCTCCGCTTCCTGGCCAGACGTTGGAGCCTGGCTGGTGGAGGCGCGATTGGCAACCTCTCCGGATGTAGTCCGGCGAGGTCTCTTCGTTCTGAAGATAGCACGAACGTTAATATGCCCTGACAGAATAACTCCAGGGAAACAGAGGGTGCACTATACCTTTGCGCCGGGATCTCAGTCCGGACTTCATTCCTTTTTGCCCCACGGGGCCCTGCGGCCCCTCGTTGGCTAGCCGCCGCAGGTTCGGCCTCCTGCCTCGGAAATCTCCCCTGCAAAATATGGCTGTCATCAGAAACACTGGGCTACGTGAGGGTGGAATCTCTTTCAAGTGAATAAGACCCCGGTTTTTGTCACCTGGGAGGCCAGGATTAACCCTGGGTAATCCGCCGTAATGGCTACCAAGGTATTGTCCTTGCTTAGCTGATGGAACACCCCGTCGATAAGCTCCACCGATATGTCCGGATCCTCTTC
>NW_021258510.1:0-634 GCF_002162155.2 Triticum dicoccoides | reverse complement strand
GATTAACTATCCCCGGGGTGCGTTTACGTGTTCGTCCTGAACAGTCATAATTTTGGCCGATTCTGGCCCGTTTCATAAACTATTACTCACCGTTTTCGGGTCCCAATACGATTGCCATGGTTGTTGAACCCCTAGGTGCACTTAAGTGTCAGTCATCAATACTCATAGTTTTGACTGATTCTGGCGCGTTTCTTGGACTATTACTCACTGTTTTGGGGTCCGAGAGAGATTTCCACGATTGAAGAACCCCGGGGTAAGTTTACGTGTCGGTCATCAGCACTCACGGTTTTTCTTGATCCTGACCTGTTTCGTGGACTATTACTCACCGTTTTGGGGTCTGAAAGCAATATCCATGGTTGTTGAACTCCAAGGAGAGCTTACGTGTCGGACATCAACAATCGCAGTTTTGGCCAATTATGGCCGGTTTCTTGGACTATTACCCAGTTTTGGGGTCCCGGAGTGATTTCCACGACTGACGATCACCGGGGTGCGTTTTTGTGATGGTCATCAGCACTCACAGTTTTGGCCGATTCTGGCCCGTTTCATGGAGTATTACTCACTGATTTGGGGTCCATGACCAATTTGCATGATTGACAAACCCCGGGGTGCGTTTATCTATCGTTCATCAATAATC
>NW_021258509.1:0-520 GCF_002162155.2 Triticum dicoccoides | reverse complement strand
TGAGGTTTTCATGGATGATTTCTTCGTTTATGGATCTTCTTTTGATGATTGCTTGAGCAACCTTGATCGAGTTTTGTAGAGATGCGAAGATACTAGTCTTGTCTTGAATTGGGAAAAGTGCCACTTTATGGTTAATGAAGGCATTGTCTTGGGGCATAACATTTCTGAAAGAGGTATTGAAGTTGATAAAGCTAAAGTTGATGCTATTGAAAAGATGCCATGTCCCGAGGACATTAAAGGTATAAGAAGTTTCCTTGGTCATGCCAGTTTTTATAGGAGGTTCATTAAGGACTTCTCCAAAATTTCTAGGCCTCTGACTAATCTCTTACAAAAAGATATTCCTTTTGTCTTCGCTGATGATTGTGTAGAAGCATTTGAATTACTTAAGAAAGCTTTGATTTCTACACCTATTGTTTAGCCACCTGATTGGAATTTACCCTTCGAAATTATGTGTGATGCTAGTGATTATGCTGTAGGTGCTGTTCTAGGACAACGAGTTGATAAGAAACTAAATGTTATT
>NW_021258508.1:0-622 GCF_002162155.2 Triticum dicoccoides | reverse complement strand
AGTAGAGAGGGTCACGGCAAAAACTGGACCCACTTCGTGTACAAACTGGAGAAACTCTTTCAGAGTATCAGGGTTTGGGACGAGAACTCATCTGTTACACGGGCACTTCAATGTTTTTTAAACTTATTTGATCTCCGGACTTCTTTTGTGTTCAATATGTAGCATTCAAAGTGACGTCATCAATTTCCAACCTGTTCTGACATCATTTGTTGTTTTTCGGTCATTTACCTAATTGTTTAGAGAGCTAAATGACCGTGAAATTGAAAATCACTACAAAATGACTTCTGAAAATGTTGAAACTTGGCATGGTATCATCATTTTACCCGCATAGCATGTGCTAAAGAGTAGAGAGGGTCACGGCAAAAACTGGACGCACTTCGTGTACAAACTGGACAAACTCTTTCGGAGTATCAGGATTTCGGACGAGAACTCATCTGTTACAGGGGCACTTCAATGTTTTTTAAACTTATTGGAACTCCGGACTTCTTTTGTGTTCAGTATGCAGCATTCAAAGCGACGTCATCAATTTCCAACATGTTCTGACATCATTTGTTGTTTTTCGGTCATTTACCTAATTGTTTAGAGAGCTAAATGACCGTGAAATTGAAAATCAGTACAAAAT
>NW_021258507.1:0-1648 GCF_002162155.2 Triticum dicoccoides | reverse complement strand
GATTTGTCACTCCGTGTAACGGAGAGGTATCTCTGGGCCCACTCAGTAGGACATTATCATAATGTGCACAATGTGACCAAGGAGTTGATCACGGGATGATGTGTTACGGAACGAGTAAAGAGACTTGCCGGTAACGAGATTGAACAAGGTATCGGGATACCGACGATCGAATCTCGGGCAAGTATCGTACCGATAGACAAAGGGAATTGTATACGGGATTGATTGAATCCTTGACATCGTGGTTCATCCGATGAGATCATCGTGGAGCATGTGGGAGCCAACATGGGTATCCAGATCCCGCTGTTGGTTATTGACCGGAGAGTTGTCTCGGCCATGTCTGCATGACTCCCGAACCCGTAGGGTCTACACACTTAAGGTCCGATGACGGTAGGGTTATAGGGAAAGTATGTACGCGGTTACCGAATGTTGTTCGGAGTCCCGGATGAGATCCCGGACATCACGAGGAGTTCCGGAATGGTCCGGAGGTAAAGGTTGATATATAGGAAGTATGGTTTTGGCCACATTTCTTACCTACGCAAAATCACAACGTGATATGCCAATTTCTATTTACCCTTCATAAGGACCCTTTTCATCGAATCCGATCCGACTAAAGTGGGAGAGACAGACACCCGCTAGCCACCTTATGCAACTAGTGCATGTCAGTCGATGGAACCAGTCTCACGTAAGAGTACGTGTAAGGCCAGTCCGGGCCGCTTCATCCCACAATGCCACCGAATCAAGATTGGACTAGTAACGGTAAGCATATTGAACAAAATCAACGCCCACAACTACTTTGTGTTCTACTCGTGCATAGAAACTACGCATAAACCTAGCTCATGATGCCACTGTTGGGGAACGTAGCAGAAATTCAAAATTTTCTACGTATCACCAAGATCAATCTATGGAGTCATCTAGCAACGAGGGAGGAGTGGATCTACATACCCTTGTAGATCGCGCGCGGAAGCGTTCAAGAGAACGGGGTTGATGGAGTCGTACTCGTCGTGATCCAAATCACCGACGATCCTAGCGCCGAACGGACGGCACCTCCGCGTTCAACACACGTACGGAGCAGCGACGTCTCCTCCTTGTTGATCCAGCAAGGGGAAAGGAGAGGTTGATGGAGATCCAGCAGCACGACGGCGTGGTGGAAGTAGCGGGATTCCAACAGGGCTTCGCCAAGCGCTGCGGGAGGAGGGAGATGTGTCATGGGAGGGAGAGGGAGGCGCCAGGGCTTAGGTGTTGCTGCCCTCCCTTCCCCCACTATATATAGGGCCAAGGGAGAGGGGGGGCGCAGCCTTGGCCCTTCCTCCAAGGAAGGGTGCGGCCAAGGGAGGAGTCCATCCTCCCCAAGGCACCTAGGAGGTGCCTTCCCCCTTTAGGACTCTTCCTTTCCCTCATCTCTTGGCGCATGGGCCTCTTGGGGCTGGTGCCCTTGGCCCATATAGGCCAAGGCGCACACCCCTACAGCCCATGTGGCCCCCCGGGGCAGGTGGACCCCCTTGGTGGACCCCCGGGACCCTCCCGGTGGTCCCCGTACGTTATCGATAAAACCCGAAACTTTTCCGGTGACCAAAATAGGACTTACCATATATAAATCTTTACCTCCGGACCATTCCGTAACTCCTCGTGACGTCCGGGATCTCATCCG
>NW_021258506.1:0-1151 GCF_002162155.2 Triticum dicoccoides | reverse complement strand
CGCAACCCAAAACGGTCACACAAGTGAGGAGTTTTCTTGGCCTCGCTGGATTCTATAGGCGTTTTGTGAGAGATTTCAGCACCATTGCTGCACCTCTCAATGAGCTTACAAAGAAAGATGTGCCTTTTCTTTGGGGTACCGCACAGGAAGAAGCCTTCTCGGTATTGAAAGATAAGTTGACACATGCTCCTTTACTCCAACTTCCTGATTTTAATAAGACTTTTGAGCTTGAATGTGATGCTAGTGGAATTGGATTAGGCGGTGTGTTATTACAAGATGGCAAACCTGTTGCATACTTTTCTGAAAAATTGAGTGGGCCTAGTCTGAATTAGTCTACTTATGATAAAGAATTATATGCTCTTGTTCGGACTTTAGAAACATGGCAACATTATTTATGGCCCAAAGAATTTGTTATACATTCTGATCATGAATCTTTGAAACATATTAAAAGTCAAGCTAAACTGAATCGTAGACATGATAAATGGGTTGAATTCATTGAGACTTTTCCTTATGTCATTAAACACAAGAAGGGAAAAGAAAATGTTATTGCTGATGCATTGTCTCGCCGCTATACTATGCTTTCACAACTTGACTTCAAAATATTTGGTTTGGAGACCATCAAAGATCAATATGTGCATGATGCTGATTTTAAAGATGTAATGCAGAATTGTAAAGAAGGAAGAATGTGGAACAAGTTCGTCGTTAACGATGGATGTGTGTTTCGTGCTAACAAGCTATGCATTCCAGCTAGCTCCGTTCGTCTTTTGTTGTTGCAGGAGGCGCATGGAAGAGGATTAATGGGACACTTTGGCGTGAAGAAGATGGAGGACGTACTTGCTACACATTTCTTTTGGCCAAAGATGAGACGGGATGTTGAGCGTTTTATTGCTCGATGCACTACATGTCAAAAAGCTAAGTCACGACTCAATCCTCATGGTTTATATATGCCTTTGCCTGTACCTAGTGTTCCTTGGGAGGATATATCTATGGACTTTGTTTTAGGTTTACCTCGAACAAAGAAGGGGAGGGATAGCATATTTGTTGTCGTGGATAGATTCTCGAAAATGGCACACTTTATACCATGTCATAAAAGCGATGATGCTGTTAATGTTGCTGATTTGTTCTTTCGTGAAATTATTCGCTTGCATGGT
>NW_021258505.1:0-522 GCF_002162155.2 Triticum dicoccoides | reverse complement strand
CCAGAATTGGCCACAACTGCAAGTGTTGATGACCAACACGTAAGCACACCTTGGGGTTCAACAACTATCAAAATCGCTTCGGGACCCCAAAACGTTGAGTAATAGTCCACGAAACGGGTCAGAATTCGACAAAACTGTGAGAGTTGAAGACCAACACATAAACACATCCCGGGGTTCATCAATCATGGAAATCGCTCTGGGTCCCCAAAACGGCGAGTAATAGTCCACGAAACGGACAAGAATTGGCCAAATATGTGAGTGTTGATGATCGACACGTAAACGCACCCCGAGGTTCGTCAATCGTGGAAATTACTCCAGGACCCCAAAAAGAGTAATAGTCCAAGAAACGGGCCAGAATCAGCCCGAACTATGATTGTCGATGACCGACACATAAGCGCACCTTGGAGTTCGACAACCATGGAAATCGCTTTTGGGCCCAAAAACGGCGAGTAAGAGTCCATGAAACGGGCCAGAATCAGCCAAAACTGCAAGTGTTGATGACCAACACGTAAGCACACCTTG
>NW_021258504.1:7706-11507 GCF_002162155.2 Triticum dicoccoides | reverse complement strand
ATCGGCGTTCGCTCCAACCTAGGCCAAAATTTTTGGTTTCACCCATGAGAGCCCAAACTTGTTGGCGAGGGAGGTGAACATGCTTGATAATGATATCTCCAAGGAGAGGAACCGACATTCTAGGGCGTCATTGATGTTAGTATTTAACGTGCTCGAACTAGGCTTTCACATATAGCTCACCAAACCCATCGCTAGTCCAGCCTACCTACCCGATCCTAGCTGATATCCGAGCTACCGATCTGCAGTAGCCATACATGTCAGTCTGCTCACCATGCATCCCTGTCCTCCAGCAACATAACCAACAAACCACCACGATACGATACACCGCCAAGGCCTCCCTCATCCCTACCCTGGCCCCAGTGCGAGTGACATAATCCTCCATATGAGGTTCATCATCAAACACCCCAGACGGGAGCAAGGAGGCCTCTTGCTGTGCCACCATGCGTGTCTATAGGTCCATAGTTTTAAAAGTGTACAACACATCCCTGTATATTTCTCGTTCAAAAATTAGGAGTCATGATTTCTTTAAAGTTGCATTCAAATTTTGGAATTTCTTGTGGAATTTTTGTACATCCAATGCAAATGTTTTGCGCTGCAATCATTTGCAGAATACAAATTTTGTTTCTCCTATAGCTTGTAAAATCCAGCATAAGTTAGACAAACTTTGAAAACATTTACTATTACTAGCTGCAGCTTGGGGCAAAAAGTAAACAATCAGCCAAAATGTCGTCAAGGTGGTGGACCCCACCGACCACGTGTGTTCGGTTGCGGGCTGAGGGTCCTGTGCGCCCTCGTCCCTTGAAGCGGGCAAACAGGAAGTGACAGATGTGGTAAGCAATCCAAACTAAAAAAAGGAATACCAACCACTTTGTCATACTCATCCGATTAGCACTGATTAAATAATGTTTATGCAGTTAGTAAATCATAACCAGTGAATTACAATCATTTCCGATCTTTTTTAACTCCTTGATTAAATGCTACAGTGCTGTTTAAATTCTTATTATAACCAGTGAATTAAGTAGTACTATATCATGACCAGTGTCATGCCAATCATTAGCGCTCTTTTTGACTCCTTAATTAAGTACTACTACTATGCAAATGATTATAGAACGTCTTGATTAAATTAACCCAGTTTGTTAATCATATTCATGCATGGATCACACCCACCTTTTAATGATGGGACAACTTTGCATCTTTGCATGATTTAGAGCATATTCACTCGCCCTCCCCCCAACAGCCCCCGGGGCGCCTATTTTAGTGCCGGCGGCGGAAAAACGGTCCAGCCGTGCCCCCAGATCCTTATTTATCGCCGGTTTGGGCTGAAATTACAACCGGCGAACCCAAGCCGAACCCATCGCGCCGGCGGGCGCCTTGGGGGCCGGCTAAAGCAAAAAGGCGCGCGGGCCCGCGCTGTCGGCGACACCATATGTGTTTTCATCGTTTTCTTCCCCCGTTCCCTCCATTTTGCCAATTGTCGGCCACTTCTCTCCCGCTGCTCCCTCCATTCTCTCCCTAAAGCCGCCCGCCATGCCGTGGAAGAAGTATGTGGCCCCTCGCCTAGGCGCCGATTTCGTCCAGCCAAAGCAAAGGAAGCCGAGCGTGCCGATGGCAAGGTCGCCAGGCTTGTCGAATGCCCAATGGAAGGCCGACGTTGATTGCCGGGAGGCGGTCACCGTCGACTGGCGGAACATGCTCATCATGAAGAAGATCACGGATGCGGCGGCGGCCACGGCGGAGTAGGAGGAGGCGTCTCGCGTGGGGATGGGGAACCTTCCACCTCAACAGGCCGGCCATTGCCCACAAGCCGCGTGGGGAGCCAGCAGAGCATCGCATCGCCGGCCAACTTCTCGTCGCTACTGTGAGGGTACGCACCCATGCCTGGCTATACCGACGGCGACGCGCATGACGGCTTCAACCCCAACATCACCTTCCCGCATGGCGTGGTGCCGCGCGCTTCCCCGTCCGGCTTCAACCGCGACCCGCACACTCCCTCCCCCGCGTTCGTCGCAGGCCTCAACACACAGTACAACTGCTCGCCGCTGAATTACTCAGGTTCGCATGTGCCCCCTCTACGATGTAGCACCCTACCCTTCGCACACGGCTCGGTGCCACCATTCGGCAGCACCGACGCCAACCTGGACGAGATCATCACGAGCGGTTCGGTCACCGCCGCTTCGTGCCCCGGGTTCCACCTGCAAGACGAAGCACTGGATGCTGCAGTTGACATAGAGGATGAGCTCGATGACACCGAGGAGGAGGTGGAGGAGGAAGAGCCGACAGAGGTGGAGCTGGCGCCCAAAGGGAGAAAGAGGAAGCGTTCAGCGAACGCCAATCCATGTGAGCCTCGCGTCAAGTGGACTTCCAACACTACTAGGAAAAGGGCTATAGATGGGATGGGCACTAATGGCGCACCTGTCAGGTGGTGCGCCACTACTATATACTAATGGCGCACCGTCTGGAGATGCGCCATTAGTGTGGAAGACACTAATGGCGCACCAGAAAAACGGTGTGCCACTAGTAATAAATTTTTCCCCATTTTTCCTTACATACTAATGGTGCATCCAAGCGAGGTGCGCCATTACTAGTTCTAACTAGTAATGACGCACCAGACAGAGACTGCGCCATTAGTATATTTTTTTTACTTTTTTGCAAAACTACTAATGCTTAGTTGAACTAATTGAATTAATATAACTAGTTTATTTTTAGTGAATGCTTAGTTCAATTAATAGAAATAGTTGAATTAATTGAATTAGTAAGTGTTTAATGTTTCGCCTAATATGAACATAGGAAATGTCGTCTGACGACGGAAAAAAATTCATTATGTGCGATTACTGTGAAGACCAGCGCGACCAGTGCGACAGAAATTTCCTTGTTGATGGTAGGCGATTCAGCATCAAGCTGGATGGGACCTTCGAATTCGATACAGTAAGTCTTGCATGCTTCATTTGCCTGACTTATAATTTTTAATTTTCAATATTGTACTAGCGCATCCCCTGCCATGCAAGAATTTTTGTCTTGGATAAGATAGGTTTCAATGATATGGAAACTATGGAGGTAAAGAGAGTTTACCTGAAAACTGAGCATGGTTATACTTTTAATGTCAAAGTATACAATGCACACCCGTACACCTATTTTGAATGCAAGACTTGGCAAGCACTATGCAAGACTTATGCATTTGAGCCTGGTATGGTTATCACCTTTGATATTCGTCCGGAGGATGATATTGAAGGTAATAGATACATATGGGTCGATGTGCAGACGCCTCCAATTCTACCATTATGTGATTTCTTCTCAACTATATTTTTGTCTTTGATATTGCTTATTTAAAAATAATTGACAACTATAATTTATATTGACAGCTTATCTCCATTCAACCAAACATGTCGGCGCTTGGTAGACAGGACCTACTACTGTCCCGGAGCTGAACTAAACTGCGAGGAGATAAGTCATTATGTTTCATGGCTTGAGGATCTTCATACTGTCAAGACAATTTTTTTTCCTGCACTTAGAAATGTTAGTACTCAAAATGTGCGACCAATAGTGATGGTATTGAACTACGGTCACATCTATTTAGGAATGATGGTAAGATTTTTACTATTTGTCTCGGTGCATCTTTTGCATACATAATTTTTTTGCTAAACTTTCATCGCTAAGTATATTAATTAAGTACTATACAATGTTTTTCAACACGGACTCCCGATGACAGTTGTGCCTCAGGGGATCGAGACTAAAGATCGCATGTCAATTGTTAGCTTACGGCCAAGATATCCTGTATTGCACATTAATGCATTCAGGATTTCT
>NW_021258504.1:6350-6946 GCF_002162155.2 Triticum dicoccoides | reverse complement strand
GAAGCGATGAATGCTTAATAGTGAAAGATTGGAGAAAAATTGTTAACGACCGCAGAGAAGTACTAGGGGGCAGCAATGAGAAGCGCAACCCACCATTAGGAGACAGGTTCATCTGCATGCTCCAGTTTGATGAATCAGAAGAGCTATACATGTTCTATGCTATTTTACCAGAGAGAGGGTAGCTAGCAGGAGTGATTTAGCATGCTGCTCTTAGTACTTGTCCTTTCATGTCTGTGTTCTTCGTTTTGAACTTAAGTGGTTTGCTTTTGTGGTGTTATATATGATAGCTTATAATATGGGAAAGTTCCTCTGTAGCTGGTCCTACACGGTGCCCCTTATCTGTGCCGTTCACCATGATATGGAGATGTGTGCTAATGCCAGCATCAGTAGTAGTATGTCTGTAGCCACAGAGAAATTAGTCTGAAAAGACTGCTACATGAACAGTAGCGAGATTCCCTCATAGGTGCCACCAGCGCTGTCCCCATCATGTCACTCACTCTATCTCTCCCGACATTTGCATGCAAGACTCTCCCTCTCCGATTTATTTACTCCATCTGCATGCACTGCAGCACACTGTCTCTCCTGACATGCAAGAC
>NW_021258504.1:4673-5411 GCF_002162155.2 Triticum dicoccoides | reverse complement strand
AGAGAGAGCTTGTGAGAGATTATGCTGTGCAAGCATGTCCGAGAATTGTGGATGTGAGAGTGGAGAGAGAGAGGGCCCTCTGTGTATGCGTGTGAGAAAGGGTAAACAGAGAGAGGTCCTGCATGCATGTGACAAAAGCCGGCAGCGGGTCTGACGAAGACATGACATCTCAGCAGAGTATTAAGCATTGAGAGAGCCTGCGGCAGCTGCTGTTTTTTAAATCTTGGCACATATCCATATGCACCTGGGTCGAGCTTGGACGGTTATGATATAGGGTGTCGCGTAGCTGGTCCTACAAAAAACCGTGCTCTTATAATATCATGACAATCATGTTGAACTCGATGATATTTTTGTTTCTGGTACAAATGAATGTTTCTTTTTTAAGCTAGTAGTGCTGGTGGTGATTAGATATATAGCTAGCGGTAATGCATGACTATGATGATTAATATGATGATGATGATGAGTTATTATAACATTTAATGAAAGAAACCGCAAATTAATTTCAGCTGGATGGATCCTACCTAAGTGATCAAGTATATGCCGTATCCGTATATATTATAGTTGATCAAGTATAATTAATATGGATATGGCATATACTTGATCACTTAGCTAGCTATCCAATGCATCCAGTCGAAACAAATCCGCGGTACTTTCACCTAATGTAAAACAATCACTAAATTAAATTGAAAACACAAAATTAAAGAAAAAAAAACACCCAAACATTTAGTATCGGTTGGT
>NW_021258504.1:3870-4321 GCF_002162155.2 Triticum dicoccoides | reverse complement strand
TTCTTGCAAGGTCAGGACAGTTGTCGAGCACCCGAGTTGTGTCATCGGATGGTTATCAAACCGGCCTAGATGGCCGGTGGAGTCAGTGAAGAGCATGTTGTTGCCGAAAACAAAGATCGGGCCTGGCATAAAGGTCATGCCAGAATCCATTTGCTCACCCATGTTGATCGCCATTTATTCGCGGTGGCTACGTAGTGAGACCTGCATGGGACACCAATGACGGAGTCGATTCTGCAAATCTCGGTAGGGGTCCCGAGCTAGTAGCCTAGATGCAATGATAAAATTGGATGCAGGTTTTACCCAGGTTCGGGATCCCTCGAAGAGATAATACACTATCTCCTGCCTTTTGATTGTATTGATTTGTGACGGAGTAGAGAGTACAGGTTTGTCCATCACGAGTTGTTGATGTCATCTACGAGCCCAACCCACTAGTTTGTATAGTTACCATGGG
>NW_021258504.1:0-1400 GCF_002162155.2 Triticum dicoccoides | reverse complement strand
GGGTGGGGTAGGGGGGTGGGGGGGGTGGCGGGTTGAAACCTACCGGAAAGAAAACCTGGATTAGGTTTTTTTGTGATATGAAGATGAAATGAGCAAGAATATGTGCGAGGGGGGGAGGGGATAAGTTCATAAACTTACTTTTGGTGACAGCTTGCTCTGGAATGCGCAGCCTATTAGACTGTAAAATGATTTTGGCCTTGAGTTGACTATTCAATGTCTTGAGCATTGCTGTTCGTCCATTGTGGGGAGGCGTAAGAACTAGGCTGTGTTTCTTGAGATCTAGTGTGAGTGGTGTTGCGAGCAAGATGTTAGGGTATGGACAGTTGATGAGGGTCGGCCTGTTCTGGTGAGAGGGAAATGTGATGGCCGTGTTTAATGAAGATTAGTTGTGTGCTAATGTGGACTAGGCTGTGCTGGTGCACACTGTGTGTGTGTTTGGGTGTGGCCCATGTGTGTATCGGGCCATGTCGAGGGCGGCCGTTACAACGGAGCCATTACTAAGCTCGCATCGGCATTTCGTGCTAGGAGACGCGTCTTGCATCCACAGTTCAACAAAATCCCCTCTCTTGTGCAAAAGCTTCCAAACCCTAGATCGTGAGAATGTCGAGCTCCTCCAACTCAGGATCGACGGCTGGTTCCTCTCGTAGGCAGAGCCACGCCCCGGTGCCGTACCGCCAGGCTCCTCTGGCGTACGAGCTGGCAAAGTTTTGCTTGTGTGCTCCGAGGGCAAAAGCCGATGTGGATCTTGTGGAGCGATTCCAACCCGGGTAGGAGATACCTTTCCTGTCCAAGAGGGAGGGTGAGTTCATCAGATTTCACCATTTTACAGATGCACTAGTTTTACTGACAATTTCGGTTGTTCATATATACTGCCCGGGCAGTCTTTCGGTTGTGGTTTCTTTAAGTGGGTGGACGATGAGATTAGCCCGTTTTTGACTCAACTCCTGCTAGATCTGAAGAATGTTCTGTGGGCTCTAGAGGCGCGTAACCGAATCCTTGATCGCGACATGCATGGTTGGAGCAACCCAAATATCGATCATATCCAAGCCACTGCCTCCACTTGGGTTCCGCGTGAAGAGGTGCTTGAGGATGAAGAGTCCAAAGATGAGGGCATGCACCTCTCGATTGCAAGGATGGAGCGCCAGCATCGGGTGCTGCTGTTTGCATTGGTGTCTTGCCTAGTGATCGGAGCCAGTGTCTTCACCAAACTGGGGAATTGATGGAGTTTCTGTGACCAAATAAGTTTGTGAACTGCATAATGTGTTTATGAATTATGTGTGCTGTGCTTGCTTAGTTGCTGGAGAGAGATGTGGTGGCGCTAAAATTAGTTTCTGCACTAGATAAGTTTTAGGAGCATCATGCAACCGTGCTAGCTGTGAGCCCGAAATGTAACCGTGTAA
>NW_021258503.1:0-550 GCF_002162155.2 Triticum dicoccoides | reverse complement strand
TGTAAAATTGACGATGTCTATAAATATTCTTTTGTGTAAACCTGGGCCAGGAGTTTATTTGATAAAGGTTTCAATTTGTGCCCCATTTCATGGATTAATGATGCCAAGAGCATGCCATTTGTACAAAGTCCCAAGATCGATGTCTTCTGACATATGTCACATGATAATTACTCATGCTCTATTTTTTCTTTGTATTCAGGTTTCCAGAATGATTGGCCACACCAAGCTAAAAAGTTCGGAATTTAACTGTGAGCCCCTTCTGGCCTGCTTCCGTATTCTAAGGGCATTCCATAAACCAATTCTTTGCCCCGAACCATCCATTGAAGAACATAGACTGTGTGCAAAATATCAGTTCGTTATATTTGCGTCAGATGGACTATGAGAGCACTTGAGCAATCAGGAAGCTGTGGATATAGTTCATTGTTCACCTCGGAATGTAAGATGATTTGCCATACTTCCTCTTATATTACTCATTCCCAGTGTACTAAAATATGATTCCCATTTTAGGCTTGCCTTGTACTGTTGATATGTAACCCAAATAGGTTAAATC
>NW_021258502.1:0-525 GCF_002162155.2 Triticum dicoccoides | reverse complement strand
TAGTTAATCCAATGAGATCATCGTGGAACATGTGGGAGCCAACATGGGTATCCAGATCCTGCTGTTGGTTATTGGCCGGAGAGCTGTCTCGGTCATGTCTGCGTGATTCCCGAACCCATAGGGTCTACACACTTAAGGTTCGATGACGCTAGGGTTATTAGGAAGACTCTTGTATGTGATTACCGAATGTTGCTCGGAGTCCCGGATGAGATCCCGTACGTCACGAGGAGTTCTGGAATGGTCCGGAGGTGAATATTTATATACGGGAAGTTGTCATACGGTCACCGGAAATGTTTGGGGGCATACCGGTATTGTACCGGGGCCACCGGAGGGGTTCCGAGGGTCCACCAGGAGGGGCCACCTCTCCCGGAGGGCCTCATGGGCTGTAGAGGGAAGGGAACCAGCCCTTGGAGGGCTGGGCGCAACCCCCCTAGGGCCCATGCGCCTAGGGTTTGGGGGGAAACCCTAAAGGGGGCGCCCTCCTTGCTTGGGGGGCAAGCCACCTCCCCTTGGCCGCCCCCCCCC
>NW_021258501.1:0-441 GCF_002162155.2 Triticum dicoccoides | reverse complement strand
TGTGGTCTTGTGGTGAGAGAAAGCTTCTCCACCATCTCCATGCTAGCCAAGTTGTGGCAGCTCCCTCCGTCTATGATGACGCGCACAGAACGTTCCTTCACAACTCCCTTGGTATGGAACAAATTGTGCCTCTGATTTTGCTCAGCTTGTGTGACCTGCACACTCAAAACATGTTGAGCAACTAAACATTCATACCTGTCAGCGTCTTCAGGAGCCATGTATTGCGTCTGATGATCAGAATCATCTCCACCATGTTCTTCACGTGTAATAAGAGCCAAAGTCTCCTCATCATAGTCACTAGCGGACTCATACCCACCATCCTCGGTAGCAATCATCACACGCTGTGATTTGCATTCTCCCGCATAATGACCTCTTCCCTTACAACGACGACAAATAATATCACTTGTGTGCCCTGTTGATGCCATGGAAGAAGAAGAACTC
>NW_021258500.1:0-1408 GCF_002162155.2 Triticum dicoccoides | reverse complement strand
AGCCTTGATGTCATGCATATCACGAAGAACGTGTGCGAGAGTCTGCTTGGTACCCTGCTCAACATGCCAGAGAGGACCAAAGATGGGCCGAAAGCAAGGGCAGACTTGAAATCAATGGGCATCAGGCAGGAGCTTCACGCTATATATGATGATGATGATGATGATGATGAGGCGAAGCAGGACACAGAAAGTCGTCGCAAAGGCAAAAAGGCCAAGAAGACCGGAAATGACTACCCTCCCGCGTGCTTCACTCTAAGTCAGGAGGAGATCGAGCAGTTTTTCACCTGCCTCCTAGGAGTAAAACTTCCTTACGGTTACGCGGGGAAGATAAGCAGATACTTAGACCCAGCGAAGCAGAAGTTCAGCGGGATGAAGTCTCACGACTGTCACGTGCTGATGACGCAGATACTTCCAGTTGCAATCCGTGGGATCATGGATGCGCACGTCCGTGAAACGCTATTTGGCCTATGCAACTTCTTTGACGTCATCTCTCGGAAGTCGATTGGCGTGAGGCAACTCAGAAGGCTACAGGAAGAGATCGTGGTGATACTATGCGAGCTTGAGATGTACTTCCCGCCCGCATTCTTTGACGTTATGGTGCATCTGCTGGTCCATATAGTGGAGGATATCATCCAACTCGGGCCGACGTTCCTGCACAGCATGATGCCGTTCGAAAGGATGAATGGTGTCATCAAAGGATACGTTCGCAACATGTCACGTCCAGAGGGAAGCATAGCCAGGGGCTTTCTGACCGAAGAGTGCATCTCCTACTGCATGAATTATCTAGGCATCGAGAACCCCGTTGGTCTACCCGTCAACAGGCACCTCGGCAGGCTCGCTGGATGGGGTCACCGTGAGGGTCGCCGCGAAATGCATGTCGACTTCGAGGGTCGACTCGCCGACTTTGAAAGAGCAAACCTAGTCGCGCTACAACACATAGACGTGGTCGATCCTTGGGTGGTAGAGCACAAAACCTTTATTAAGAAGACGTACAATGACCGAGGCCAACAGAGGATGGACGGAGATATACTCAAAGAGCACAACTCATGTTTCACGCGTTGGTTCAAGCAGAAGCTTCTGTCGTACCCTTTACATGAGGATTCTTCCGCGGAAGAACAACTCATATTCGCCTTGTCACAGGGCGCCGAGCACAACCTGATGACCTATGAGGCATACGATATCAACGGCTACACATTCTACACCGAGGCCAAGGACATGAAGAGCGATGGTTATCAGAACTCCGGGGTAACGATGGAATCCTACACCGGTAACGACAAGGACAGATACTACGGAAGGATCGAGGAGATCTGGGAGCTGAGCTACGCTGGAGAGAAGGTCCCGATGTTCCGTGTCAGATGGGCCAAGAACGTCATAAAAGAAGACCGGTATTTCACCACCATGGTTATAC
>NW_021258499.1:0-1524 GCF_002162155.2 Triticum dicoccoides | reverse complement strand
CGGATCGTCAAGGTCAAAATCCACCAAATCGATAATTATCCCCACTCTCATCGAAAGATCGGGCCGCCGTCACATCAGATACAGAGTACATATATATGCGGGAGGGAGCCCGGACTCATACATGGGAGTAGTGGCGATCATGGGAATGATCGTGGGGCAACGCCCACGCTGACCTGGTCATGAGCGTGACCAGCCTGTCGCCTAACACCTCTGAGCCTATTCACACGTTGATTTTCCATGCCACACATCAAAGAGGGTATTGAAGAGTATACGTGGATTATCTAGCCCTTTCCATCAGTTCAGTCTTTTAGTTAACATAGATACCAGCTAGGCAGAGCTATGATTGTGGTGGGCAATGCCCAAGGCTATCATTGCCAAATTAAACTGATATATTGTGTATAGATATCAACAACAGAGCTTGGAATTAGTAATTCTTACCATCCCGGTCTCGATGGCATGGAAAGCAATTAAATTCTCCGGACACTGGCCTAATCTAGCACACTCCTCTCAACTGGTGGTTTTTCCTGGACCATGGATAAACGACCCCAATTTTTTGTAGTAGCCTAGCACAGATATACAAGGCATCCATGCCAGGTTTGAATGACTTCTGACAAAGTTTGCATGTTGCGACCCGTCCGACCATTTCTCGACCCTTTTTACTGAGAAAACAACAAAAAATGCACAGCTTGTCAAAAATTCAAAAGAAAAGTTGGTATAATGCCTAGAATTGGTCATAGAAGTTGGTGGACAAAATTTGGGGCCATTTGATAGACGTGGAAAAACAACATACTTTCAAATGGCCCCGAACACCCTCCGTTGAACATGGTCTATTTTCGGACAGCCTTTAACAACTTTTGCAAGATGGTGGCATGCCCATGATAGGCATCCATGCCTGGTTTTAACATTTAACAAATTTCGAAACTGTACGCAAGTTGCGACATGTTCGGCTATTTATCAAACTTTCTTTTAACCGAGAAACTCTAGAAAATGCAAAATTTGTCAAAAATCAAAACAATTTGCCATGATGCCTTGAATTGGTTATACCAGACCATGAAAAACAATTGGAGCCATTTCAAGGATTTTGAGAAACAACGTGATTTTAAGCAACCATGCGAGGTTTGAAGGGAAAAAGTATTTAAAACACAATTTACACAGGTACTTAAAAATGTTATTTTAAAATTTGAACTTAAATAATAAATAAGAAGGGATAAAATCATAATTAAATTCTTTAAAGCACTTAATAAATATTAAAAAGGAAAAGAATTTATATAATCAATTAAAACAAATACTTAAAACTGTTATTTTGGTATTCCAAACAATATGTCAAATTTCGGAACAAGTTTCAAAAAGAAAAATAATGTTTAAAAAGAATAAAAATGAAGTAAAAATCGAAAAGGAAAAATGACTTAGGCCTTGGACAGGCCTTGACACTCGCAGATTTGAAAAAAGTTCATCCATTTTGAAAAATAAATTCACAGATTTAAAAAGTTTCAAAGATTTTCAAAACAGGTCACTAAAAAGAGT
>NW_021258498.1:0-937 GCF_002162155.2 Triticum dicoccoides | reverse complement strand
TCTCTCTCTCTCTCTCTCTCTCTCTCTAGTAGAGATTATTATCGCGAGACAGGAAGAAGCAGACCTTACGAATCGCTGAGCCTCGAGAGTAAAAATCCAGGCGATTCCCTTCATGGCTTGCTGGCTCGCCCTCTCCAGGGTACATGTTTACTTTTTTCTTGCGTGTTTTGTTTCAGGCATGATTTTGATTGTTTTCTCTTTGAATCTTTGGAGTTAAGGACTCTTTAGATGCAATCCAATGGAACACAAGGATTGTTGCCTATTTACTTGACCTGATGCTTAGTAGCTACGCCAAGGCGTTGTATTCATGTGGTCACTGAATACTGTTGTTTCTGCTGGCTGTCTTAATTATTGTGTGTATTTCTGCCATAGGTTGCAAGGCTTCTTGCAACACGTGGATCAGCAAATTTGATTTACAGCAAGACATCGACGTCTTATGTTCCTTCTTTTAGGCTACATGCTGAATCTACTACTGAGGTTCCTACAAAAAAGAATCTACTATTGTAGGTATATATTGTTCAATGGGAATTTCATCGTCTTAGAATATTATAGTGCAGGCAGATAGTTGTTGGGGGTTGCAAGGTTTACTGCTCCATCCATGGACGATGTACATTGACATCTACAATGGAATCACAAGTTATCACTTTCAAAATGCCTTTTTTAAGGCTCTCGGTTTTTTCTAATTCTATTGCAACCATAAGCATTTATATTTTTCGGTATACATGAGCTTGCAATTCCTGTTGGAAATCACGATCTTCAAATTATGAGGTCTTACTGATTTATTATGTTTTAAATGTCACCAACACCTATTTGGGAAATGCTTACACCACGGTGCAACCAAGAGATGCCAATTATGTGTTGCATCCGCAGTTATGCATCGGCCTCTCCGGCTATAGTTAGTCTCTCTCTCTCTCTCTCTCTCTCTCTCTCTCTCTCT
>NW_021258497.1:7543-11369 GCF_002162155.2 Triticum dicoccoides | reverse complement strand
ACATTTGTTTTGATTTAATAAAATACTAAATCAACTTATTACCTTATGCCAATTTTTGCAGGAGCTAGATATATTATTCCAGAGCTCCTTTATAAATGGCATAATTTTTGGACCATATTTCATATATATAACAATATATATCCAAAGCAAATAATTATCGGATTAATCCAAATGGCCAAAATTAAATATCCATGAGCTCCTAAAAATATTGGTTTGATTTTTATCTCTGTCCAATATTTTCAGAGGGCAACATGAGCATTTTCTTGGACCCTTTTGGAGAATTTTTTATTTGGGTCATTTTCAAAAATGATTCTGAGGGTTCCACCAATCCTCATTTCAAATTTAAATGAAATTTAAATATGATGCACAAATGGCTAGCTAGTCTAAGTCATACCAGACTAGGGATGTGACACAACCATACTCAAATCTCATCGAGCTTGTGCACCAAGCCACCAAAGCGGAACGCCAAGTGCAAGATGATTTCAAGTATGCCATGTTCTCGTCCAAGACCTACGGCTCCTCTTATCAAGCTCCCGCGACTTCGGCAACTCCTACCTCAACTAGAGCATCACCAAGTACCGACGACAAGTCAAGTTACAAGAAGACTTTGACAAGTGCAAGTTGTCCTCCTAGTACAAGCAACTTCAAGCCGAAAGCTTCATCAACATCTACTCCAACCGATGAGACCATCAAGACAAGTTCCGTCAAATGTTTCACATGCGGAGGCCGAGGCCAGAAGTCCTTCGAGTGCACAAACAAGCGCACCATGATCCTCAATGACGACGGAACCTACGACTCCATGAGTGAAGGAGAAATGGAAGCCCTTGAGCAAGTGGCCATGCACCGACAAGTGAACAACGAAGACGAAGATGATCAAGTCTTTTGTGATGAAGATTCAAGTCCCGCTCTTGTTGTCTCCAAGGTCTTAACTCTTCAACATCAACAAGACGAAGATCAAAGATGCCATATCTTCCACACAAAGGCCGGCATCAACGGACGGTCCGTCAAGGTCATCATCGATGGAGGTAGTTGCCACAACTTAGCAAGTGAAGACCTCTGCTCCAAACTCCAATTGGTCAAGACGAAGCACCCTCTCCCCTACAAGGTTCAATGGCTAAGTGACACCGGCACCATACAAGTCGAGCATCAAGTACAAGTCTCTTTCAAGATCGGCGCCTATGAAGACACTTTGGAGTGTGATGTCCTTCCGATGACCATTTGCCACCTTCTTCTTGGGCGGCTTATGTAGGGTAGAGACCCTAATCGCCCGATCTTTCATGAAAGGAGCGGATCCCGGGAAAAACACGAAGAACACAAGGATGAACGGACGGGAAACACAAGAGGAAATCACTAAACCGACACGAATAAGTCACACATGGGCTAGATCCTCGAGTACATAGAACGATACACGAATCCACAGACAACTACGGACGATACACGGTAACTGGTTCTTCTCCGTGAGGAGGACTTGAATCCGCAAGGGGATCTTCCCTTAGAAAGGGGCCTTGAACCCAAAGGGATCTTCTCCGAACAGGCCGCGGTCTCTCACGAGGAGTAGATCCGATGAGGAAGAGCGAAGCTCTATCTCTGAGTATGAGCTAAACCAACGCTAACCCTAGCTAGGATGAATGGGGGTCTATTTATAGTCTAAGTGCAAATGGGGGCGAAGTGAAGGGGTACATGGGCCTCGGGCCAGAACTCTGTGCGCAGACAGGTATCGGACGTCCGCTGGGGACCAGTCGTCCGGTGTCTCAGGAGCTGCCGGACGTCCGGTGTCCTCCGGTCGTCCGCTGGTTCCGCTCTGTGATGGGGGTGCCGGACGTCCGGAGGCTCCGGACTTACGCTGACTTCGGCTCGGGTGCGGTCGCGCCGGTCATCCGGTCGGGGCCGGACGTCCGCTCATTGGCCTCGGGTGCAGGGGCACCGGTCGTCCGGTCCGGACCGGATGTCTGCTGGCTGGGGCTCGGCTGACGCTTCAGGTGCCGGACGTTCGGTCCCGGCCGGTCGTCTGGTGGCTGGGACTTTTCCTATAGCCCTTCTTCTTCTCCGTCTTCTCGTCCATCTTATTCTTCTTCTTGTCCTTGCTCCTTAGCTTCTCCATTGTACCTGAGTATGCACAAGGTATCCATATGAGGTAGTAGCCATGCTTCATGTGCATCAAAGTGGAATTGTGAGAGGAGAGATGTCACCTCAGTTTCAAGGGCTCTTGCACGTGATCAAGTCATGGGTCCGGTAGGCACTTGATGAGACGATGGTAGGTCCATGGGGATGACCTTGGGATGCTCCGCATCATCGGAAATGGCAATTTGACCGAGGTGTCATTCACAATGGGCGTACCAATCACTATAGCTTCAAAATGAAAGGGAGAGAGTTTGTACTACGTCCCATGTCTCCAAGCCAAGTGCTCGCCGACAAGCAAAACACCCATCGTGCAGAGAATAGTGAGAGAGTGAGCCACCAAAAAGAGAGTGAGCGCCACAAGCCCAAATTGAGTGCCTCCACGATGAGCGACAAGAAAAACTTAGTCCTATTTGCCACCAAATGTGAGATGAGAGAAGTGTGTGAGAACCCATCAAGTGTCCTACACTATGTACTATTGTGCAAGGATGAGGCACCAAAAACTAACACCTCTCACAATCTACCTTTGGTGTTATCTTCTCTATTGCAAGAATTTCAAGATGTTTTCCCCAATGAGCTACCTCCGGGACTACCTCCACTACGAGGCATTGAGCAACGCATCGACCTCATCCCCGGAGCACCGCTTCCGAACGAAGCTCCCTACCGCGTCAACCCCGAAGAAACCAAAGGAATTCAAAGGGAAATATTACGTCTTCATGGAATGCCAAGGACAATTGCCTCGGACCGCGACGTCAAGTTCTTGAGTTACTTTTGGAAGACCTTATGCGCCAAGCTCGGAATGAAGTTACTATTCTCCATGGTGTACCACCCTCAAACCGACGGCCAAACGGAGGTGACGAACCATACACTCTCCACTCTACTATGAGTCTTGATCAAGAGGCACATCAAGGAGTGGGAGGAGTGTCTACCAATAGCCGAGTTCGCCTACAACCATGCAAGACATTCAACTACCAGCAAGTCCCCTTTCGAGGTCGTCTATGGATTCAACCCATTGTCCCCATTGGACATTCTTCCTCTACCACTACAAGAGCGCATCAACATGGACGCGAGCGACCAAGTGAACCACCTCAAGAAGATGCATGAAGATACATGGCACACCATAGAGCGCCAAGTACAACGACTCGCGACCAAGCGCAACTCCAACAAGTCCCCAATGGTGTTCCAACCGGGTGACCTAGTTTGGGTACATCTCTGCAAGGATCGCTTCCCAAGGAGCGAAAGTCCAAGCTACTTCCAAGAGTCGATGGCCCATTCAAGGTACCCGCACGCTACAACGACAATGCCTACAAGGTCGACATACCACGAGACAAGTACAATGTGAGCGACACATTCAACGTCAAAGACTTGGCCAAATACCATGGTGATGAAGATCACGATCCATGGACGGATCTCTCCCAAGGGGGGGAGATGATGCGGAGCATCCTTCCATCATCCCCATGGACTCTATACCGACACATCAAGCCCCACGTGGACCTATGACAAGAGCGAGAACACGTGCTTTGGAAACCGAGGTGAACTCCTTCCTACTTAGCTTGCATATGGATACGAATGGAACATTGTTGTACCTCACCAAGATATGCTATGTCTCACTAGGTACGAAGAGGAACACCACCAAGAGGCTCAGGAGCACCCCCAAGGATAAGAGGAACCACCCCAAGGCCACGCGGACCAAGATGGAGTGCAACAC
>NW_021258497.1:6492-7533 GCF_002162155.2 Triticum dicoccoides | reverse complement strand
AGCAAAACTGGAAGTCCTAGGTGACCCCGTGCGCATGGGCCCTCGAGACCCCGTGCCCACGGGCTATCCAGGAAGTTGGTGCTGGAGCACCCCGTGCGCACGGGCCTGTACCATGCCCACGGGACCCCCATGCACACGTGCCCAACTTACCCCGTGCGCACGGGCCTCCCAGGATGGACGGCTGAGATCCCCAAACCGAGCCCCTCTTCATCTCTCTCGACCCCAAGACTATATAAACCGTACCTAGGGCTATGTTTAGGGTTAGCAAAGTATGAGATGAGGTATTTGTGAGCTTTGCTCCTTCTACCTTCCCATTTGTTGTATCAAGGCCCCTCTTGGGAAGAATCCTAGTGGATTTCAAGACCTCCTCTAGGAGAAGACTATCTTCAAGACCTCATCTCCTAGGAGTGGGAAGAACTTTGCCATTGTATCTTTCCTTTGATTGTGTTTGTGACTTGTGGATCTTATGTTGCTATCCTAGTGGGTGTGTGATTGGGGAATTGATTGAGTGTTTTCCTCTTTGTGTTCTTGAGAGTTAGCCCTTTTCCCCCTCCAAGTGTGAAATGATCCCCCTCTAGGATTTCATCCTATATCACTTCCTCTCTTCCCTCATTTATTAGATGACACATCATCAAAAATCCTATGTGGCAAAGTTTACCAACAACTATCTTACAACCATTAGGGATGCCCTAAGAGAACTCTCAAGTTAACTATGCTCAGGCTGGAGCAGCCATCAGATGGGTGACTGTATGGGAAGTTGTTGCGATGTTAAATTAACTGATGAGATCAGTCATATAGGTCAAATTAAATGACCTCTATGATCCATCCCATCAGTTAAATTAACCTCGAGGTCCTTGTTTTTTTAACACATGTTAAAGAAGGTCTACCACATCACTTTTTGACAATGTGTGGTACATGGCATACAGATCCATCCGACCTGTTTGTGATGGAATAAGCCGTGTGTGTTGTGGCAAACGCTTGCTAGTATACAGCCGTTTGCAATTGATGAATTCATTACCGACGGGTTCCCTAGTGTGGTCC
>NW_021258497.1:0-5006 GCF_002162155.2 Triticum dicoccoides | reverse complement strand
ATATATATATATATATATATTAAATGTTCACTAGTTCATCATAGAATATATATAATATCATCACATATACGTGATGGTACTTAACTACTACGTACAATGCATAAAATTGAAAATGAACAATACTAAAACTAATAATCCCTCCTAGGGCCAGTATTCCGGCAGCCCCTCACCAGCAGCTCCCTGGTGCACGGCATCTTCCCAGTGCAGAGGTAGTACTCCGCCTCCTCCGCCTTGCAGCGCTTGACATACCGATCTACCTCTTGCTGGAGGACGAGCGCGAATGATCTTGCCATTTCATTGGGCGCCCATCGGAGCTCCTCGTCGGTGGCACGCTAGAGCTTATCAACCCACCTCCATGCAGCGATGAGGCACCCAGCGCCTTTGACCTTCCTCGCTAAGTACCCGTCTTTGTACACCTCCTCCGCACGATGACACGGCTGCCCCCAAAGCTCAGACGCTCCTTTTTCCAGGCGGCATCATGGGCTTCACATGCAGCCTGGTACCTGGCTTCCTCCTCCTCCATATCCTTCTTGAACGCCACTTGCCTGGCCTTCTCAGCCAGCGGCAGCGACTTCCACAGACAAAGATTGTACTAGCCCCAAAACCAATCCAAGGTTGGGGGTCCGGCGCAACCTCGTCTGGCGGCGCGTAGGGGTCCTCATCGCTGCTATTCGAGTGAGCATCCTCTGGGGGGCGGCGACTCCTCGTCGGCGTGTGGGTAGACCGGCGACGCCATGGCAGAGATTTGAGAGAGAGAGAGATAGAGAGAGAGAGAGTGAGAGAGAGAGAGACGGCGAGGGGAGGATGTAGATTCGAATGCAAGCGGGACGACGTGAGCAAGGTAGTATTTATTGGCGGACGGAATCTAGATCGATGGGAACAGTACACACGCTAGTCGCCGGTATTTACGAGTATTGTAGTTTGAATTACATATGATTCTCGTAGCAAATTCCGTGTGTGATCTTAATACCTGACGGTTTCCAATACATAACCATGTTGATTAATGACCCCCGCCACTCACCTACCAAACTTCGAGCCACAAAATAGAACGCCAATCGTGTAGGGGCCGGTTGTCTTGCCAGATCTTTACATTATTTTTTTTGAACACCAGATATTTTACATCGTCTAATGATTTTCACACACAACTACACAAAAATATGATTTTTCAAACCGTTATGGTTAGCCGTTGCATGTAGATGTAGTTCAAGTTTGAATTATGGTCATTAAGGCTAGAAAATCACTTAAATGTCTTTAAAAGGTCAATTAACCCCTAGAATTTTCCAATTTTTCACATGACAGTTGTAGTAGTGCACGTTCAACATAGAAAATTTTTTAAGGCCGTAAGAGGAAACTATCTCCCGTTCGTCATAAAACATGCATTGTTCCATGAGGAGGTCTTGATGGGGCCGCCCAAGAGGGGGTCTTGATGTTGTTCTCCACAAGGAGGTCTTGAATCCGCTTGGGGGATCTTCTCCGGTGGAGGCTCGAATCTCGGAGGAGAAGGTAACCAAGTGGATGAGCAAAGCTCTCTCACAAATATGAGCTAAACATTTGCTAACCCTAGAAAGGAGGTGGGAGAGGTCTATGTATAGTTTAAGTGCAAATGGGGGCGAAAGTAGGGGTACATGGGCCTCGGGACCGAATCTGGACGCAGCCAGGTACCGGACGTCCGCTGGTGGCCGGTCGTCCGGTGTCTCAGGAGCGGCCGGTCGTCCAGTGTCCTCCGGACGTCCGCTGGTTCTGCTCTGTGATGGGGGTGCCGGACGTCCGGAAACGTTGGACTTCCGCTGATGTTGCTTCGGATGCCGGTGCGCCAGTCGTCCGGTCCGGACCAGACATCCACTCGTTTGCTTCGGGTGCAGGGGCACCGGACTCCCCCCGCTGGGGCTCGGCTGATGCTTCAGGCGCCGGACGTCCGGTCTCAGCCGGTCGTCCGGTGGATGGGACTTTTCCTTCAGCCCTCCTTCTTCTCCTTCTTCTCGTCCATCTTCCTCTTCTTCTTGTCCTTGCTCCTTAGCTTCTCCATGGTACCTAAGTATGCACAAAGTATCCATATGAGATAGTAGCCATGCTTCATGTGCATCGAAGTGGAATTGTGAGAGGAGAGATGTTACCTCGGTTTCAAGAGCTCTTGCACGTGATCGAGTCATGGGTCCACTAGGCACTTGATGAGACGATGGTAGGTCCATGAGGATGACCTTGGGATGCTCCGCATTAGTTTCTTGCTTGTTCTTCATTTGCCTGTAGGAAACAGACCTTCGTGGTCAGGTTGATCGTGCTCCGACATGGTCAATAACCTCTCAGAGTTGGTTTAGCGATTGCTAAGGCGCGACGTCCTCGCATGTTTGTAGTCGGATTGTCAAAGTCGACTTCCTCCAAAACGATAACTACCATCTCATCGAAAGACGGGACACCTTTGCCTCTATCATCTTCCTTCTTTATTATATTAATTCATTCATTGTTTCAAGACCTTCCCAAGCTTGTGCCATATCTAGCTTAATCCTTTCTACGAGATTAAGTAGTATGCCAAATCTATTGCTTGTCATCAATTTAATTGATGAAGGATAAGCATAATGTAATTCGTATTCTTGTTTCATCCAAGTGATTAATTCCTTATTCTGGAGGTTCAGCAAATTCTTGGTTTCTAGTGTTTCATCTTTTCTTTTCCCGGAGTTCCAAGCTCTCATCATCACGAAGATCCAGCTAATCATTGCAAGGCTTCAACCTTATTCTTTTTATCCTTCATTTCGTTTGATCATTCTTTTATTACCGGAGTTCTTCATCGAGGATCTACATGATGGTTCAAGAAGGATTTAATTCCTTCTCGAAGTGTTCTTCAAGATTCTTTTTAGAGGAGTTCAATCATTCTTCATCTTGCATTCCGAAGTGAAATTCTTTCTACCTTATCTTTTCAGGTGGTGTTATGTCATTCTTGATAATTTCCCTTCGTGTTTCATGTTTCACAAGTTATCAAGAATGGGGTATTTTAAATCCATCAATCTCTTCGTTGGAGTTATCTTGGGTTATATTTCACCTAAAGCCTTCCTTAAGGAATGTTGCTTATTGTGGTGTCTATCAATGATCCAAGTTTTTCTCCTATCCTCTCGGCGAAAGGAGTAGTCATCTCCTTGTTCATATCAATCCAATCTGTCGTTTCCGTTAGTGGCAGAATTTCACCTCAAGATTTCGAGATGTTTTCCATAACCCCACTACAAGTTATTCGTTTCGTTGCTGGTTTTCCAACAACTGCGTTATAACCTTCTTGGAAGGGTACTCTCCAAGCTCATTTGTGGCAAAAGTTGGCATTTTCTTCTCCATTCTTTCATTCCAATGATCTATCTTCTATTCCCTCTTCTGGAGGCATTGTGATGTTGCTCTCTTCACTCATCATCTCGAAATGTGAGGTTCGTGTTCTTTTCGTGCTTATCCATTTATCCTGAGTGTTGTGTCCTCTGCTCAAGTTCTTTTCACCTTATCAAGTCTTGCATCTCTTTTCAACCGGAGTGCCGTCCTAATTTGTTCTTCCTCGTTCCTCTTTTCTAACGGAGTGTTTTAAACTTTGTTCATCTTCGTTGTATTTTTTTCTCGAAGATGGTTTAACCTTTCAAGGTTCTATGGTTTCACTCGTTTGTCAAAGAAGCAACTTAGTTTTACCTCTTATCGTCCTCTTTCTTTTTTTCCTCCGGTGCCATCCTAGATCTCGGGACGAGATCCTCTTGTAGTGGTGGAGTGTTGTAACACCCCGGATGTAACTTTCCATATTCATAACTCTGACTCTTGCCTTTTCCGGAGATGCGATATGTTTTTCCCTTCGTGGTTGGCTTTTGTTCTCATTTTGCATTTTGTTCATGTCATGCATTTCATACCATGTCATCATGTGCATCGCATTTGCATATGTGTTCGTCTCATGCGTCCGAGCTTTTTCCCCATTGTCCGTTTTGCAATCCGACACTCCTACGTCCTCCGGCGCCCCCTTTTGTCTCTTTTCGTGAGCGGGTGTTAAACTTTCTCGGAATGGACCGAGATTTGCCAAGCGGCCTTGGTACACCACTAGTAGACCGCCTGTCAAGTTTTGTGCCATTTGGAGTCCGTTTGATACTCCAACGGTTAACCGGGTAACCATGAAGGTCTCGTGTGTGTTGCAGCCCAACACCCCTCCAAAATGGCCCAATAACCCATCCAAACCTCTCCCATGTCCTCCGTCGTCGGATCACGATCACGTGGCCGAAAACTACACCTCATTTGGTGATGTAGAGCGGATCTCGCGAAAATCACGAAGAACATGGGGAAGAACAGAGAGAAATCACAATGAGAAACACGAGAGGAAACACCAAACCGACACGAATAAGTCACACATGGGCTAGATCCTCGAGTACATAAGGAAAGATACACGATCCACAGACAACTAAGGACGATACAAGGGTAGCCGGTCTTCTCCGTGAGGAGGTCTTGAGTTCTTCCCTTAAAAGGGGTCTTTAATCCGCTTGGGGGATCTTCTCCGGTGGAGGCTCGAATCTCCGTAGAGAAGATTACCAAGTGGATGAGCAAAGCTCTCTCACAAACATGAGCTAAACATTTGCTAACCCTAAAAATGCCAAAGGGGCGAATGGGTATGTGAGGGGACGAAACGGGTACACGGGCCTCGGCCCAAGTCACGCACGCAGGCGGTGGCCGGATGATCCGGGCTTCGGGGGGTTCGGATAATCCGGGTTGGCGTCCGGATGATCCGGCTGTGTTGGAGCAGCTGCGGGTTGGCCGGATGTCCGGGACCTGGTACGGATGTCCGGGCGTGGCCGGATGATCTGGGCCTGGGTCCGGATGCCCCAGCTCCAAGATGATGCCTCGGGTGTCGTTGGGCACATTATCCGGATCGTCCGGGCCGGGGTTCGTATCATCCAGGCTGAGGCCGAATCGTCCGGACGGTGGTCCGGATCGTCCAGACTTCTGCTGACTTAGCCCTTTTTCTTCTCCGTCTTCACGTCCATCTTCCTCTTCGGATTCTCCTC
>NW_021258496.1:0-399 GCF_002162155.2 Triticum dicoccoides | reverse complement strand
TTATTGACAGTGGGTGTACAAATCACATGACTGGCAAAAGAAGCCTTCTTGTGGACTCAACCTTACGTCCATCCGATAAGAGACACATCACATTTGCTGACACTGGTAAAAGTAAGGTATTGGGTCTAGGTAGAGTTGCAATCTCAAAGGATCAACACATGGATAAAGTCATGCTTGTTGAATCCCTTGGCTTCAACTTAATGTCTGTCTCAATGCTTTGCGATTTGAACATGATTGTAATGTTTGGAAAATATCGTTGCCTTGTACTAATGGAATCTGACAAGTCTCTAGTGTTTGAAGGGTATCGAAAAGATGATCTGTACATGGTAGATTTCTCAGCTGGGCCACAACCTGCAGTAAGTCTTCTTGCGAAAGCTTCAGAATGCTGGCTTTGGCATC
>NW_021258495.1:0-1130 GCF_002162155.2 Triticum dicoccoides | reverse complement strand
CGTGCTGCTGGTCCGCCTCCACCAGGGCCTGCTGCGCCTCTGCCACCTTGGCGGTTTCCGCCTTAAGGAGCTCCACCTTGGCCTCGAGGTGGCTCTTGTGACCCGCCAGCTGCTCATGCAGCCGGTTGGCCTCGTCGAGAGACCGCCGAGCCGCAGCCACCTCCGCCCTCGCCTGCGCCGCCTCGACGCCAAGACGGCTGGTGTCGGCAACGAGCCGGTTGTAGTGATGACCGGCCCGGAGCAGACGAGTCTGCCAGGACAACACCTCGGCTGCGAAAAAGAAGCACTCAGCAGAAGAAAAAAGCAAGACTTAAGATTTGGCCCAACTGTTACACAGTTGGCCTGAATCTCGGGGGCTACACCCAGTGGGTGCGCTAGCGCTCCCCCACTAGAAAAGAGCACAAGAATACCTGCGGCGACGGGGAGCTCCTCCTCCTTGGAGGCAACACTACAAAAAAAATACACTTCCGTGATGATACATGTTTGTCACAGTAGGTCGCTTTTTTTGTCATGCATGTACATCCATGACAAATTTATGACAGAATCAAGATAGTCATACCTGTGCCGTCGTAGAAGTGTTCCATGACATTTCCAAAATTATCATCACGGAAGTGTCCACTTCCATGATGATAAATCGCGCGTCACCGAAGTGCTTTCGTCAAGGGTGACTGACACGTGGCATCCACCGTAACGGAACACTGTTAAGCTATCGGGTCGGGTTTTGGATCCGATAACCCGTTAACAGCCCCGACCAATGGGAAATTTCCGCGTGTAAAATTCTTATTGGCTGGACAAAACACGTGTCAGCTCGTTAGTGGGTCAGATAGGCGCCTATGATACGTCGACACGTGGCACGGCCCAACATAGGCCCATTCCTGTGAAAAGGCAGGCCCGTTTGACTTGGTCAAAAGCTGGCGGGCCGGCCCATGGAAAGCCTGTTAACGGCCTGTTCGCATATAGCCCATTTACAGCCCGCTAACCCAAGGCCCGTTACGCCTTATCCGAATTAGGCCCACTAGCGTCATCTGGGCCATTCAATATAATTCCAGCCCGTTGTCACTTCTGGCCCATGTATGGCCCATGACGTCTTTCGGCCCATATGAGGCCCTATGTAACTCTTGGCCTATTAA
>NW_021258494.1:0-2033 GCF_002162155.2 Triticum dicoccoides | reverse complement strand
TGTACGTCGCATAAGCGTCAATTACCTGAAATAAATGACTAAATTTAACATTGATGCAAAATACTTAACGCATGACATAAGCATGAGAATAAAAATACATACATCACCGGATATCCATGCATGGTTAAGTATCTGGCAAACTCTTGCCGCAGAAAGTCCATCATCTTTACCGTTGTTAAATATTTCATGGTTCTTATGTTTTGGTGAGTGCTCGTGCGCTTTCACGTACTGCACAGCGGCACACACCATATCATCCACAGAATGATCAAATTGAGGGGTTGTTTCATTAAACAGTTCTACAACACAAGTCAATAAAGTTTAAGTACAAATTTGTACTACATAATTTTCAAAAATATATTCATAGCATGTTTAACTTACTCGTTTTCACAGAACATTTCGCACGTTTTGTCGGAGTCTTTTTAACATAAGGAGATTTCGTGTACTTTGACGCACACCGCTTTTGCTTCGCTGGAATCACGTCCTTCTTCTCTTCTACCTCGCTATTACCATCTGGCACGGCCTGTGACACTTCTTTCTTATTTTGTTGCACTTGCCATCTTGTAGCTTCTATTTCATCGGTTTTTAGAGATGATGCTTTTTTTTCTGACTGCTCCGGAACATCTATAGGATCCTCCTTCTCACCTTTAAAGCTACTCAAGTGACCAGTACTGAATTTGAACGAATCCCCTTCTTCAGAATCCAAATCATAATGCCCACTGCCATTTCGGCCATTAGGTGTGTGTTTGTCATCATACTGAAATTCTTTTATAGGATACTTGTTTTCATACCTGGACTCACTATTCTGTCCATACTGATTTTCTTCCTCCTCTGCCATTGTGCCCGGTTTGTACCGTACACCTGTTTTATTCATTTTCTCTAACAATCTCTGCAAAAATAAGCTCAGTCATATGTTATATCTTTTTATCAATTTATCGAGTTTAATAAAGTGCATACCAGAGTTGTTACATTTTTACCTGTGCGCATAACTCCGGCATACGAAACAATTCCTTACGAATTTCCTTCATATCATTCATAACTCGGTCCATAAAAGGCTTCAGATTAGCAGGGACCTCGGACACATTGTCCACTTTTTTATTTCCCGTAACGAACAACTTTCGACTACTATGTTTCTTACTGCTTTTAGCTTGTTCATCTGCAAGTTTTTTCATTCTATACTCCTTCGTAATGCAGTCATCAATCTTCAAAATGAGTATGCAATGACAACATGAGTACATAACATTCTCAATGCATAATCAATGTACTACCAAATAAGCATTATAATATTACCAATCCATGGCCACGACCATTTTCCAGGTCGTACTTGTCTCGTTTCTCCGCTTTAGATTCAGTCCAATTTTTCATTAGGCGAACTTGCAACGACAACGGGTCATTTTTCGGGCCGGTGGTTGGCTGCACCTTCTCCCAATATAAGTACTACAAAACACATGACAAATTAAGTTACGAACGCATAAATTAAAGGAATATGAAACAGCATTAATTATTAGCATACCTGGAGTAGGGCTAGGTTGCCACATGGCCATTGCCTCACACGGCCGTCCTGTTTGAGTTTACCAATCTCCGTCAAACAAGTTCGCAAAGTGAACACGTTAAAATTCAACGTGCTTATCCGCTTCACGTCATGCACCAACGCGTAGTACTCCTTTGGTATGGAGACAGCCGACATGGGCGCAATAATGGTCCCCAGCAAAACAAGAACAGCCATCCGAAGAAATTCATCGTCGGCGGATTTATTCCTCACAATTTTTTGAATCAAGTCATCTATCATTATGTGACCATTTTTTTGTGAACGTACTGAATAGGAATTTTCTTTATTAACTCTTTTCCTTCCGTCACAAAAATGCCAAAAACATCCTCACCTTCATTCTTAAACCCAAATATTGAAAACACATCGTCCGGTCTAAGTGAAATAAGGCCTTTACTGCCACTATCTTCTTGTATCATGAATTTTTTGTTGTTCGGGTTATAACCTAACATCATAAAATGCAGCAAAAAATCTCTCATTTGTACTGACG
>NW_021258493.1:0-1573 GCF_002162155.2 Triticum dicoccoides | reverse complement strand
AACCGGACTAATGGGTTGGCCCTGCCTGGACCATTGCCCCCTTTTCTACTAGTGTCACACTTAAACTTCATTTTGTTCCATACGTGACACTTCCATCCATTTTTCGATCCGGCGCTGTTAAATGGCATGTAAAAAGACAATTCTACCCCTGGTGGTAACATGTCAGCAAAAAAAGATTGGATCGAGTATTTGGGCTCGACTGCGCGAGCGTGCCCCCCGCTATTGCCGCTGCCGCGTGCTTGCTGCCTTCCTGGTACCGTGCTGCATGCGTGATGGCTCCGCGCTTGCTGCCGCTTGCATGCGTCAATGCGTGCGTGCTTACCGAGTGTGTGTGCATGCTTGTCGTGTAGGAGTACTTGTGTGCGTATCGGTGCTTCAAAGGAGCTAACACACTACGTGCAAAGCAAGCACAATAAGCAAGGATGCTAGCAGCTTAATCGATTTTTGCCTGGAACAGTCGTCGTTGTTCTTTTTATCCCCCCAAAAAAAATTGTCGTCATTGTTTCACGCATATTATTATTATTATTATTATTATTATTATTAGTATTATTATTATTATTATTATTCCCCTGCAATATTTTTTTATGATTATACACATAGTACTATTTTTTGTTTGTTTATTCAACAGTGAGAAATATATATCACATTACCTATGTGTTTGCATGTAAATAATCGGGTCACATACTACACTAGGGGTAAAACAGTCTTTTTAGGTCAGACTTAACACCGTTACTAGCCAAAACTGATGAAAGTGCCACATAGGGAACAAAATAAAGTTTGAGTGTCAAAAACGGAAGAAACAAGTTTATTCGGCCAAAAAAGGAAGCAAAATTTAAGAAAGGGCCAAATAAAGAATTCTCTCATCTAACCTGCATTTCATTAAACATGACCACAGGAGGTTTTGGGCAATGCTCTATCTGAGCACTAGAGCATGTACTCTGAGCCGGATATGGGAGAGTCTGAGAGTGCGGGAAGGGTAAGGCAAGATTTTTGGGCACTTTTTCCATGTTATTTTTTAGCTAATTTCCGTGGCAACTTATTTTTTATGCCAGTTTTTGTATGTTATTGTGATGATGATATTAATTTGTGTGCTATTGGTTATGTCTTTCCTATACCAGGTCCTTCAAGCATGAGGTAAATCGCAAAAGAAGGAAGGATGTCCGATAGAGGGAGTGACTACTCTTCCTCTAGTAGTTATGTACCCGCCGCTATGGAGGACCAGGAGTTGAGCTGTACATTGGAGGGGCCGAACGTGGTTCAGGAGCACCAGCAGGGGGTCTGCCTCTAAATCTACAAGCAAGAAGAGCTTTGTGCATGGTGCCTCTTCTCTCAAGTGTCGTGCCTCCACCATTAACATAATCGGCTTGTTGTTCAACCACAAATCATTAACATATATTTCTTGAACACTGACAAATGACTTTCCTTTTCATTGTGCAGGAATTGGATTGTTGTTCGACAAAGTGTGCACAAACGCCAGGTGGTGTTCTCCTGAACAAGCACTTCCATGCCTTGATCGAAGTGCCTGGCAGTGTGTCGCAAGGATTCACGTGTGTGTGGAAAATGTTCAGTGGGT
>NW_021258492.1:0-1784 GCF_002162155.2 Triticum dicoccoides | reverse complement strand
AAAAAATTTAGGGTTAGTTCATCATATCCGAACCAATCTGAGCCTTTGCATAATCTTTTTAGGGTTTTGCTTTGTTGAATTTGCGGTTGCATCGTCGGTCTAGTTGCTGGTCTTAGAGTCTAGTCTTTTAGAGTTTCGAGTTCTGGTCATAAGTTGTCACGCCGCCGCCGCACCATCATCATCGCCCCTGCCATCTACCACCACCGCTCCGAATCCGTATCCATATACCACCACCAATCCGTGTCCATATACCACCACCGATCCATATCCATATACTACCACCGCTACCACCACCGCTGCCATATACCACCACCATATATCCACCACCAATCCGAGTTCCTTGCTTATTAGGTTTGTTTTCGAGATCCATCTAGTTTCCGATTCGTGTTTCCTTGCCGGAGTAGGTTTCGGAAAAAAAAAGAGTCGGGTAGCCACGCTCCGTTTAGGCCCAAAAATTTTCGAAAACGCGTTTTTCGAAAAATTTTCTAGCTATCCTATTTTTAGGTGTTTCTGAGTGTTTTGAGATAGGTGCCATTATAGGAAGTTTTTTTTGACCCGTTTCCAGTTTTTGGGACCGGGCAGTCAAAAAAAAAAATTGGTCGAAAAAATTTCGTGCCCATCCTGTCAGTTTGAGCTAAGAAGAGTTTTGAGACACTAGCCATTATAGTGATTTTTCGCAAAAAAAAACAGCGCAAAAAAAAAACAAAGAGCGCAAAAAAAAAGAGCGGAATTTTTTTTTTCAGAGTGTGCTTTTCCCTTGTTTACGTGCCGCGCCGTGATTTTGTTAGTGTTCTAGGCTCGCGTCTCTAGCACAGTCTAGCCTAGGACCAGCACAGTACCGTCGTTGAGCGTTTATTCAACTTTGCATCTCTGAATTGATTATTGCTGACCCTTTTTGCTACCATATTATAAGCCTTCCCAGCTCCACATACATCTACGTCGTGCGTTTGACTCTCCCTGGTAATCGCTCTATCCAAGCTTTGAGAGTTTTTGACTACAACGGTTGCCGATCACCGCCTGCTGCTGGGTAAGAACTGGTAAGAATTTGAGATTTGCTTGACGGATTTGTGACACCCACCACCACCACTTGTTCGTAGTCTGTACGATCATATTCTTGTGTGTTTCTATTGCTGCTAACCATGCCAGGATCACAAGCCGACGAGATTGACTGGGAGAATTTATCGAACAAGGAGCTTCATGATAAGTTTCAGCAAATGATGACTGAACAGGTGCAAGATGTGCTGAACAATTTTGAAGAGGCCATGGACAAGATCACTGGCCTTGAGAAGACGTTCGAAACAAAGCTCGATAACAAGTTTAATGAATTGCTCGCGCGTCTTCCACCAGCACCACCCGCTGCACCTAACGCACCTCTCCAACAACAACAACAACGACTACCTCCACGTCGCGAAGCAGACCTCCGCCGAGCAAGCCGTGTTCCTCTTGCGTTTGGCCAAACTGTTGGTGCTGCTGTTGATACTTCTGTGGCTCCTGCTGCTGATGTGGAGGAGGATGATTATGTGGGAGATTATGAGGATGAGGTTGATCAAAATCAACACTACGTGCAGCCACCTGTACCACCACCAGCAGGTCGACCTCAGGTATATATTCGTAATGGTAGGCCTGCACCACCACCTCAGGTACGAGATGATGTCCATATTCCTAAACTGAAATTGAATATTCCACCATTTGAGGGTAGATATGTTCCTGATATATATCTTACTTGGGAGTTAGAAACTGAACAACGATTTACATGTTTACAATATCCTGAGGAGAGACGAGTT
>NW_021258491.1:0-1258 GCF_002162155.2 Triticum dicoccoides | reverse complement strand
GAATTTGCCATGCATATCAACTAAACTTGTCATCCTCGATAAACATAAATCATCATAAAAATGTTTGATTTTCCATAGTTAAAAAATCAATCTAGTTGGCCAAACCAAACGGATAGATCGGAGAGAAATACAAAGATATAACAATCATGCATAATAAAGTTCAGAAAAGACTCAATTACTTTCAGTGAATAATCTGATCATAAATCCACAATTCATTGGATCCCAACAAGCATACCGCAAAAGAAGATTACATCGAATTGATCTCCCAAGATAACATTGTATTGAAGATCAAAGATAGAGAAGAAGTCATCTAGCTACTAGCTATGGACCCGTAGGTCTATGATGAACTACTTACACATCATCAGGAGGGCAATAAGGTTGATGTAGAAGCCCTCCGTGATCTATTCCCCCTCCGACAGAGTACCAAAAAAGGCCTCCAGATGTGATTGCGGAAGAACTGGGACTTGTCGTGGCGGAAAAATTGTTTCGGATGGCTCTCTGTTGGCAAAACTTAGTCCCTCAACTCTTCAAACTGGATAAGTTTAGTTCCTCGTCTCAGCCCACAAAGTCCTCACCCTATTCACCTTAACATACATCCAATCCGGGTGAAGGGCCGCATTGCCAACACGAGACCTCCAGATCTAGATGAGGGAGCCGCCACCACTGAAGCCACAACAATGCCAGGATCACTCGCCACCCCTCCCCTTGCTACCCCCATAGCCAAGAGATGGCGCCACCGCCACTGACGCATTGCTCGCCGTAGAGCCAGGCGCACAGCCTCACCATCCAGGACCACCGCCCCGGCATCCAACTAAAGGAATATTTAAATAAACTTTTTTTGAGCAACGAATATTTAAACAGATGTGAGTAACTTAAAGGAAGGATTGTGTGGGCTCAGTAGAATATTTAAACATGTGGGCTCATTAAAAAAGCAAGATCGTGGGCTCTATTATGGTGTGGGGCCTACTAATTAATAGGTTGATTGTGGGCTGAATGTGTAAATGGTTCAGGATTGTGGGTGGTTTGAATTACAGGACCAAATGCCTGTAATGATTATGTGAATATGATGATGCCCTTATGGGTGATTTGGAAGGCTAGGAGGGATGTGGTAAAACATTTCTAGTCACCCTTTGCGACTAGCAGTTTCATCTCAAAGATTTATGGAACTGGAGGCGGACACCATAAGGACTGTGAGTCAACCAATGGTCCAGCCGCCACGACAACGACTAGGCTGGATTCCTCCTCCTAGGGGCGATGC
>NW_021258490.1:0-945 GCF_002162155.2 Triticum dicoccoides | reverse complement strand
TGTAATGCTTGCCTTTCTTTCTTACTGGATGAATTTTCGGAAGAAATCGACGATGCCCAAGGTACACGTTCTTCTTACAATTTGGCAAATGTACACTTTCAGTCTCATGTAAGCAGTGCGTGCATGCATTGTATCCCTTATTTGACAGTCCCGAAAGGTTACTAAGAGCAGGCCAATCGTTGATGGTTACGAAAAGCAACGCTCGTAGGTCAAATTCCTCTTGTTTGTGCTCATCCCACACACGGACACCACCCCACAGCTGTAAAAGTTCATCAACTAATGGCCTTAGGTACACATCGATGTCGTTGCCGGGTTGCTTCGGACCTTGGATGAGCACTGGCATCATAATGAACTTCCGCTTCATGCACAACCAAGGAGGAAGGTTGTAGATGCATAGAGTCACGGGCCAGGTGCTATGGCTGGAGCTCTGCTCGCCAAAAGGATTCATGCCCGTACTTAGAGCAAATCTTATGTTCCTTGCGTCAGCTGCAAAATCTTTGAACCATCTGTCGATCTTTCTCCATAGCGTTCCATCTGCGGTGTGTCTCAACTCCCCGTCCGACTTACGGTCCTCTTTGTGCCATCGCAACAACTTGGCATGCTCTTTGTTCCTGAACAGACGTTTCAACCGTGGTATTATAGGAGCATACCACATCACCTTGGCGGGAACCCTCTTCCTGGGTTTCTGGCCCTCAACATCGTCACCAGGGTCATCGCCTCTGATCTTATAACGCAATGCAGTGCATACCGGGCATTCATTCAAATTCTCGTATTCACCGCGGTAGAGGATGCAGTCGTTGATGCATGCATGTATCTTCAGAACCTCTAAACCTAGAGGGCAGACAACCTTCTTTGCTTCGTACGTACTGGCGGGCAACTCGTTATCCTTTGGAAACATATTCTTCAACATTTTCAGCAAGTTTTCAAATGCCGAGTCAGCTACAC
>NW_021258489.1:0-643 GCF_002162155.2 Triticum dicoccoides | reverse complement strand
ATCACTAATACATCCTGAATAGTATCATACATATAACATCACTAATACAACTAAAACCCTAGCGAATGACGGGTATCGGAGCGGGCGGTGGACACCCAAAGAGAAGGAACCATCACAGGGTCATAGCTCCAGTGAGGATTTCCACTCTTTTTGAACACAAGTTTTTGGGTGCCTCTTCTAGTTGATCTAGTTCTAGTTCTAGTTGGTCCTGGACTAATTATAGCTAGCCCTAGGCACATCTAATTCTCGTAATTAGAAGCCCAGTGTGGTTCTAATGTCCTCCCTCAAATTCTCCGGCGATGATTAACTCTAGACGGTGAAGTGCTGCCGGATTGTGAAGACCGTATGCTTGCACCAAGTAGAGAGGACGTGCTTTCGGTCTTCTGTTAGAGGGATCGTTCGAGGGCGGTTTGAGGGATCTTCATCATTGTTCGAGGGACTTCGAGCACGATCTACACCGACTCTTCTTCTTCCGCTGCACTTCATAGTTGATAACGCTTGTTGATCCAAACCCTTATGCATCTTCATATTGATCTTGGTGATCGTAGGCGCGATTTTTTCTACTACATTTCCCAACATTGGCATCACGAGTAGGTTTATTCGTAGATCTAGATCAGATTCCGGGTTGCGGCTGTTGCAACCA
>NW_021258488.1:0-1418 GCF_002162155.2 Triticum dicoccoides | reverse complement strand
ACGCCAACTGCTCGGGATGCATCGTGGGCTGATCACCCACAGAGACAAGACACTCCAAGCTCTCCCCAAGCAACCCCATCAGTGCAAGAAGAGGATGATTTTGAGGCCCAGCCAACTCCGTCTCCATAGGCGTCGCCAGCGCTACGCAGGCTTCGCAAAGGACCTAGGTCTCAAGTCCTTCTTTCGAGCGTTCCAGAAGGAGAAGTGCACCACCAATCTGTTGCACATCAAGTGTTTCCAGATGCCACTCCTACTGTGACTGTCTTTGAGTCTGAAGCCAAAGGTGCTGAAGACAATCCGGTTGCATCAGCCGATGACAAACAAGAAGAAGATCGTGTCCCTACACCCCCAAACTCTGAAGAAACTGTTCCTGAAGTGAACGTGTCTGTGCTCGACCCTCCAACTCATCAAGTGGAGGTTGAGAATCTTGAGGCTGCCACCACCAACACAAATGAAGCCAATGACGTAGTCATGGCTGAAGAAAATGTGGAGCCTGCACCAACCAATGTGCCAGAGGCCAATGAAGCCAGTGATGCAACTGCAACAGCTGTGCAGCCTGACGCCTCTGTTGATGCCACTGCTCCTGTTCCGCCACCAAGGCCACACACTATCGAGCAAGCATTCAACTATGGCCAACTTGTCACTGTCAAATGGTCTTTTCTGACTCCTCTGCCTGCTGCTGGTCCTCAGTTTGACTATCACGTTGAGCACAGGCCTCAGGTTCAGAAGCCAATACCAAGGTTGCCCGGGTTTCCAAGCACTGCATCTGCACCCGGATCGTTCAATATCAATGGCTTCAAGGCACACAACACCTTCTTCAATAGCGCCAACAACCCCTACTCAAGGGCAAGAATATCTTCTGATTGGTTCTGGAGCTATCAGCAGCGCAGTTATTACTCATGCATTCTGTACAATCAAGGTCGTATTTTCCCACATACGCGTCTTGACATTGAAGCCATAACTGGTCTGCCTTGCTTGGAAGAAGCTCTGGATTGCTTCAAAGAGTCTGGATTGTTGCCGTTCATCACCGACAAAGAGCACTGGAATGAAGAATTGTTGCTCCAATTCTATGCCACTCTTCATATCCGTGGCTACAACAGGGATCCGAAGACTTGGGTCCTTGAGTGGATGACAGGCAATGTTCATCATGAAGCCAAAGCCTTTGATATCATTGAGCTTACTGGCCTGCCCACTCCAGGCGATCTTTATGAACATGGTTGTCAGCTTCACAGTGCTGCTATGGAAAGCATCTTCCACAAGCCTAAGCCCAATATGAGTTAGATGCTTAGCATGATGAAGCCTTTGCCTCCAGATGCTGAATATCCTAAGGAGTTCTATGTTGAAGACCTTGAGTATCTGCCACGTACTATCTATCACATCATAAGGCGAACTCTCTGGCCCATCAAAGGACATTCTCC
>NW_021258487.1:0-496 GCF_002162155.2 Triticum dicoccoides | reverse complement strand
GACGGTCTGGTGCCGAGGCAGCGTAGGGAAGCGGAGACGCACACGTCCAATCAACCGCCACGCGGCGCCCAAGGCCGCAAGCTGTTGGGGCCCGCGGCACTCCGCACTTGCCCTTTCACTTCACTGATAAGCCAAGTCCGAGCATGCCTTGGGCCCGGGGGCTACTGTCAGCGTTCTGGGAACGGGGGTCCCCAAACTTGCCTACCTGCAGCCTGCGGCGTGGCTCAAGTGGTGGCCTAGTATGGCCCATCTTCATCTCTGCCAGGAACGTGCGATGCCTGACCTCCTGAGCTTCCACAATGCTCTGCATCAGGCGCTGGTGAGCAGCAGCCGCGTTCGGTAGGCCGAATGGCATGCAAACGTAGCTTTGAGGTGGACCCTCGCAATGTCCCATGCGCGAAGGCCAGAAACGCTCCTGAGATGCGACTCGGTTGAGCCCTGGGTAGTCGATGCAGACGCGCAACCCGCCATCCTCGCCTGGATGGGGAGCTACGCC
>NW_021258486.1:0-2286 GCF_002162155.2 Triticum dicoccoides | reverse complement strand
AAATAAAATATATGGCAAAGCATGCACAACCAATTCTAGCATCTATCAAACAATTGGCGATGACTAGGTCATCTATATATGAGTATATTGACTTAGGAGTCAAATGAGAACATTTGATCATAGGTCATACTCATCGTTTAAGCTCAAGTGGGGTTACCACTTTTACATAATGCATTGATGTGTTCACATCATTAGAGTTGCTTTGACTCATTCTTAGAGTTAAGCTCCCCCTAGATGTGAGATCCCCCCTTAGAGGGATGAACTAACCTTGGGTTTTGTTGATGATAACTTCATGTAGGTGTTGAAGATGTGGATGCTTAATGTTGATGTAGATCATTTGGAGCAATCCTTTGAAGTGAGTTGCACTTTCAATACCTACATGGGTTAGTCCCACAAGGAACAAACTAGAATATCCATAGACATAGAGTGATGCACACACAAGATGATGTCCATGAAAACATTAGGTTACCTTGTCCCTTGCCTTACCAACATGAGGGTTTGTGACTCCTTGAACTAGTGCAAGATATGGAAGTTGATTGCACTTGTCCTTGCCATAATGATATGAGTGAAGAATGTTGGCGGAGTCACCCTCAAGAACTCTCCAGTTCTTCTTATTAGGGATCCACATCATCTTGATGGGAATCCTTGGAGTTGTAGTTGTACTTGATGAAGTAGAACTTGGCCTTAGGTGCTTCTTCAAATGCATCAATCTCCTCTTGAAGCTTGTCCTTGCCTTTGTTCTTGTGGTCCTGTGGTGGAAGATCATCTTGTGCTTGTGTTCCCTTGAAGGAAGTAGGATCATACTTCTCTTGTTGAGGAACAAACTTCGTCTTGGGGTATTGATCTTCTTCCCACTCAACTCCATTGGCATTGAACTTTCGTTCAAAACCAACACCTTGATTCTTCCGGTGCCTTCCTTGCTTGCGTACAATTTCCTCGAATTGCTTACTCCCGGCAAGGCTTTTGTAAACACCTTTCTCTATAATTCCCTTCAATAAGCTATTTTCTTGCTCAAGTGTAACTTGGCTAAGAGAATCATTAGTGGAATCAAGAGAACTACTAGAAGCAACAATATTGGATTTAGCATTATTATTGTTAATGCTACTAGAGGAAGAATCCTTCTTGTTCTTGTTACTAGACTTGACTTGAGGCATGTAAGTAGATAAGAGTAAACGCTTGGCAATGTAAGAAGAACTTTTCTTGCAAAGATCATCATTGATTGCCTTTAAGAACTCGTGCTCTTGCTCAAGATTGAGCTTTTCAAAGCGTAACTTCTCATGAGTCCTCAAAAGTTCTCGATGATCCCCTAAGATAGTTTCATGAGCTAACTTAAGAGTGTTTAGTTCTTTAGTTAAAACCTCAATCTTCTCCTTATCATTGTCATTCGTTTTATCTTGTTTAGCATGATTAATTGGTGTTTCATCATAGTATTCATCACTAGAGTTGTCAATAAATAAATCATCATCACCTAACAAGTCATCTTCATCACTATTGAAATCAACATACTCGGGATGAGTTACCTTGGGGCCTTTAGCCATGAAGCATCTTCCAATTCCTTCATTTGGTGAATCAAATATGTTGTAGGAGTTGGTTGACACAAGTGCTAGACCGGAAACACCTTCATCTTGAGTATGTTCGGAGTCGGAGTGATAGCTTCTCTCGGAGTGATGTTCAAAGTCAGAACCGGATACCCATTCACCAACATGAGCTTTATGTCTTCGTTTTGTGTAGCTCTTTGATTACTTGTCCTCCCTTTCCGAATCCTTGCTTCTCCGGGATGTTCTTCGTTCATAACGATCATCTCTACTCCTTCTCTCTCTTGGTGGTGATTCTTCTCTTCTACTTCTTCTCTTGGGAGAATCTTCTCTTCTCTTGTAGGGTGCCGTACACTCATTGGAATAGTGTCCGGGTCTCCCACAATTGTAGCAATTGCGCTCTCGACTGGAAGATCTTTTGTCATTGTAGGACCTTGACTTAGAGCTTCTTTCTTTGCTTCTACTCTTGTAGAATTTGTTGAAATTCTTCACCATTAAGCTCAATTCTTCATTGAAGGTTTGTTTATCAGTTGATGATGTAGGAGCTTCACATGAGGCTTTGTAAGCACCACTTGACTTGTTGTGAAGTTCCTCTTTATCCTTGAGTGACATCTCATGAGCAATGATTCTACCAGTGACTTCTGTTGGCTTGAGATTCTTGTAATTGGGCATCATTTGAATCAATGTGCACACGGTATCATACTTTCCATCCAATGCTCTTAGGATTTTCTTAATGATGAATCTGTCGGTC
>NW_021258485.1:0-602 GCF_002162155.2 Triticum dicoccoides | reverse complement strand
TGCTTTTCAATTTCATGGTCTTATAGCTCAAAATAATCAGTAAATGCATGAAAAATAACAAATGAAGTCAGAAAGGGTTGTAAATTGATGATGTGGCTTTGAATGGTGCATTTTGAACACGGAAAACACAAGGGGGGTCAAATAGGTTCAAAAGAAATGAAATCCCTATGTAACAGACGAATTTCCGTATGAAACCCTGATACTTCGAAGGAGATGTCTGTTTTGTACACGAAGTGCATCCTGTTTTTGCCGTAAGCATCTCTACTTTCTTGCACATGCTATGAGGGTGAAATGATGATACCATGCCAACATGGATCCTTTTTAGAGTTCATTTCAAATGCTTTTCAGTTTCATGGTCTTATATATAGCTCAAAATAATCAGTAAATGCATGAAAAATAACAAATGAAGTCAAAAAGGGTTGTAAATTGATGATGTGGCTTTGAATAGTGCATTTTTAACAAAGTAAAAATAAATGGGTTCAAATAAGTTCAACAGAAATGAAATCCCTATGTAACATACGAATTTCCGTATGAAACCCTGATACTTCGAAGGAGATTGTATATTTTGTACACGAATTGCATCCAGTTTTTGCCGTAAGCCT
>NW_021258484.1:0-406 GCF_002162155.2 Triticum dicoccoides | reverse complement strand
TGCCATGAATTTGGCATAAGCCGGCCGCCCAAACAAGGCGTGATATGGGCTCCGAATTTTCACTACCTCAAAGGTTAGTGTTTCAGATCGGGAATCATGCTCGTCCCCAAAAGCCACCTCCAAGGCTATCCTACCAACAGGATACGCTGATTTGCCAGGCACCACACCATGGAACACCGTATTAGACGGTCTGAGATCCTTGTCTGTTAGCCCCATGCGGCGGAATGTCTCGTAGTACAGGATGTTAATACTGCTCCCTCCATCCATGAGTACCTTGGTGAATTTATAACCTCCCACCTGAGGGTCTACCACTAATGCCAACTGACCCGGATTGTCAACCCGGGGGGAGGGTGATCCTCCCTGCTCCACACGATAGGCTGCTCCAACCAGCGTAAATAACGCGGTA
>NW_021258483.1:0-2818 GCF_002162155.2 Triticum dicoccoides | reverse complement strand
AGGATCGTCATGTGATTGCCTATGCATCTCGACAGTTGCATCCACATGAGGAGAATTATCCTACACATGATCTAGAGCTTGCAGCCGTAGTCTATGCACTCAAGACCTGGCGACATTACCTTCTTGGTAAACGTTGCGAGATCTACACCGATCACCAGAGTCTCAAGTATATCTTCACCCAACCAGATTTGAACCTTAGGCAAAGACGTTGGTTGGAGTTGATCACAGATTATGATCTAGGGATTACCTACACCCCAGGCAAAGCCAATGTCATGGCTGATGCTCTAAGTCGTAAATCCTATTGTAACAATCTCATGTTGCAGCAAGGCCAACCACTTCTCCATGAGGAATTCTGTAAGCTTAATCTTCACATAGCTCCTCGCGGTTTTCTTTCTACCTTGGTGGCGAAACCTACCCTTGTGGACCTTATCATAGAAGCCCAGAAGCATGATACGGGGATTACCCGGATCAAGAGAAACATTAAGAAGGGAGTTGGTGGATGTTTCTCTATGGATGATCGTGGTGTTGTTTTCTTTGAGAATCGCTTGGTGGTTCCCAAGAAGCAACATCTTCGGCAGTTGATTCTTAAGGTGGCGCATGAATCTCCTCTCACGATTCATCCCAGTAGCACTAAGATGTATCAGGACCTACGCCAGAGGTTCTGGTGGACTAGGATGAAGAGAGAAATCGCTGAGTTCATTGCTAAATGTGATGTATGTCGTCGCGTTAAGGCAGAGCATCAAAGACCTGCTGGCACCCTTCAGCCTTTAGCTATTCCTGAGTGGAAATGGGATAAAGTTGGTATGGACTTCATCACCGGCTTTCCCAGGACCAAGAAAGGGAATAACGCTATCTTCGTAGTCGTTGATCGTCTTTCCAAAGTGGCTCACTTCCTTCCTGTTCGAGAAAATATCACTGCTAGTCAGCTCGCTGACTTATATATTTCTCGAATAGTATCACTCCATGGTGTTCCACTAGAGATCAATTCGGACCGTGGCAGTCTTTTCACTTCTCACTTCTGGGAGAGTTTCCAAACTGCCATGGGAACCCATCTTTCCTTCAGTACCGCTTTCCACCCTCAGTCGAGTGGTCAGGTGGAACGGGTCAATCAAATTCTCGAGGACATGCTTAGAGCTTGCGTTATCTCATTCGGTATGGATTGGGAGAAATGTCTTCCTTTCGCCGAGTTTGCTTATAACAATAGCTACCAATCCAGCCTCAAGAAAGCTCCTTTTGAGGTTCTCTATGGACGAAGATGTCGAGCACCTTTGAACTGGTCAGAAACCGGTGAAAGACAATTCTTTGGACCGGACATGATCCAGGAGGCAGAAGAGCAAGTTCGCATCATTCGTGACAATTTGAAAACAGCCCAGTCTCGTCAGAAAAGCCAGTACGATCGTCATCATAAGGATATGACTTATGAAATTGGCGACCAAGCTTACCTTCGGGTTACTCCTTTGAAGGGTACCCATCGTTTCGGTATCAAGGGCAAGTTGGCTCCTCGTTACATTGGTCCCTTTCGCATTCTCGCTAAACGAGGAGAGGTTGCCTACCAATTGGAACTACCCCCACATCTTTCTCGAGTTCATGATGTCTTCCACGTCTCTCAACTCAGGCGTTGCTTCTCGGATCCTATCCGTGGAGTGGACCACGAAACGCTTGATCTCCAAGATAACCTCACATACCGAGAGTACCCGGTTCGCATTCTTGATCAAGCAGAGCGTGTTACCCGACGTCAGAACATCAAGTTTCTCAAAGTTCAATGGTCTCATCATTCCGAGAGAGAAGCTACTTGGGAGCGAGAAGATCGTCTTCGACTGGAGTACCCCGCTTTCTTTCCGTCGACCCCTGAATCTCGGGACGAGATTCTTTCAAGTGGGGGCGAGTTGTCACATCCCTAGTCTGGTATGACCTAGACTAGCTAGTCATTTGTGCATCATGTTTAAATTTCATTTAAATTTTAAATGAGGATTGGTGGAACCCTCAGAATCATTTTTGAAAATGACCCAAATAAAAATTTCTCCAAAAGGGTCCAAGAAAATGCTCATGTTGCTCTCTGAAAATATTGGACAGAGATATAAATCAAAACAATATTTTAGGAGCTCATGGATATTTATTTTGGCCATTTGGATTAATTCGATAAATATTTGCATTGGAAATATATTTCTATATATATGAAATATGGTCCAAAAATTATGCCAATTATAAAGGAGTTCTGGAATAATATATCTAGCTCCTGCAAAAATTATGAGGTGCTACATGCTAGATCGATGTGGCATTGAGTCGGGGTCCTGACATCAGAGTCCCAGAGTATAGGTCGAGGAATAAAAGATCCTAATACCACCCAATGGCGACGTGTGCCCGTAAGACACACAGCCATGTTAGTAAAAGTTTTATAAAGTCTAGACTCGACTTCGGCCAAGGAGTTGGAAGGGGGATTCCTACAGGCAGTCGGCTCTGATACCAACTTGTGACGCCTCCGATTCAATCGTACACTAATCATGCACGCAAATGTGTACGATCAAGATCAGGGACTCACGGGAAGATATCACAACACAACTCTACAAATAAAATAAGTCATACAAGCATCATAATACAAGCCAGGGGCCTCGAGGGCTCGAATACAAGTGCTCGATCATAGACGAGTCAGCGGAAGCAACAATATCTGAGTACAGACATAAGTTAAACAAGTTTGCCTTAAGAAGGCTAGCACAAACTGGGATACAGATCGAAAGAGGCGCAGGCCTCCTGCCTGGGATCCTCCTAACTACTCCTGGTCGTCGTCAGCGGGCTGCACGTAGTAGTAGGCACCTCCGGT
>NW_021258482.1:0-385 GCF_002162155.2 Triticum dicoccoides | reverse complement strand
CTCTCACTCTGTCTCTCTCTCTCCAGTAGAGATTATTATCGCGAGACAGGGAGAAGCAGACGTTACGAATCGCTGAGCCTCGACAGTAAAATCCAGGCGATTCCCTTCATGGCTTGCCGGCTCGCCCTCTCCAGGGTACATGTTTACTTTTTTCTTACGTGTTTTGTTTCAGGCATGATTTTGATTGCTTTCTCTTCGAACCTTTGGAGTTAAGGACTCTTTAGATGCAACCCAATGGAACACAAGGCTTGTTGCCTATTTACTTGACCTGATACTTAGTAGCTACGCCAAGGCATTGTATTCATGTGGTCGCTGAATACTGTTGTTTCTGCTGGCTGTCTTAATTATTGTGTGTATTTCTGCCATAGGTTTCAAGGCTTCTTGC
>NW_021258481.1:0-1803 GCF_002162155.2 Triticum dicoccoides | reverse complement strand
CATATTGTAAATGCTGCTTCCACGCTCCACTTGGAGCTATTCCAAATGGTTGCTCCACTATATGTATCCGATTTGCTACTCAGATTCATTCGGATAGGTGTTAAAGCTTGCATCATCGTAACCCTTTACGCCGAACTCCTTATCACCTCCATAATCGAGAAACAAATCCTTATTCCTCTAAGGATAATTTTGGCCGCTATCCAATGATCCATTCCTGGATCATTCTTGTACCCCTTGACTGACTCATGGCAAGGCACACTTCCGGTGCGTTACACAGCATAGCATACTATAGAGCCTACGTCTGAAGCATAGGGGACGACCTTCGCCCTTTCTCTCTTTTCTGCCGTGGTCGAGCTTTAAGTCTTAACTTCATACCTTACATCTCAGGCAAGAACTCCTTCTTTGACTGATCCATCTTGAACACCTTCAAGATCATGTCAAGGTATATGCTCATTTGAAAGTACCATTAAGCGTTTTTGATCTATCTTCATTGATCTTGATGCTCAATGTTCAAGTAGCTTAATCCAGGTTTTTCATTGAAAAACACTTTTCAAATAATCCTATATGCTTTCTACATCATTTCTGATCAACAATATGTCAACAACATATACTCATCAGAAATTCTATAGTGCTCCCACTCACTTCTTTGGAAATACAAGTTTCTTATAAACTTTGTATAAACCCAAAATCTTTGATCATCTGATCAAAGTGTACATTCCAACTCCGAGATGCTTACTCCAGTCCTTAAAAGGATTGCTGGAGCTAGCATACCTTTTAGCATCCTTAGGATCGACAAAACCTTTCTGATTGTATCACATACAACCTTTCCTTACGATAACTGGTAAGGAAACTCGTTTTGACATCCATATGCTAGATTTCATAAATGCAGCTAATGCTAACATGATTCCGACGGACTTAAGCATCGCTACGAATGAGAAAATCTCATCGTAGTCAACTCCTTGAACTTGTGAAAAACTCTTCGCCACAAGTTGAGCTTCATAGACGGTGACATTACCGTCCACGTCCGTCTTCTTCTTAAAGATCCATTTATCTCAATGGCTTGCCGATCATCGGGCAAGTCCACCAAAGTTAATGCTTTGTTCTGATACATGGATCCTATATCGGATTTCATGGCTTCTAACCATTTGTCGGAATATGGGCCCACCATTGCTTCTCCATAGCTCGTAGGTTCATTGTGGTCTAGCAACATGACCTTCAAGACAGGATCACCGTACCACTCCGAAGCAGTACGTGTCCTTGTCGTCCTACGAGGTTCGGTAGTGACTTGATCTTGAAGCTTCATGATCACTATCATAAGCTTCCACTTCAATTGGTGTAGGTGCCACAGGAACAACTTCCTGTGCCCTGCTACACACTAGTTGAAGTGCCGGTTCAATAACCTCATCAAGTCTCCACCATCCTCCCACTCAACTTTTCGAGTCAAACTTTTCCTCGAGAAAGAACCCGATTCAAGAAACAATCACTATTGCTTTCGGATATGAATTAGGAGGTATACACAACTGTTTTGGGTGTCCTATGAAGATGCATTTTATCCGCTTTGGGTTCGAGCTTTATCAACCTGAAACTTTTTCACATAAGCGTCGCAGCCCCAAACTTTTAAGAAATGACAGCTTAGGTTTCTCTAAACCACATTTCATACGGTGTCATCTCAACGGAATTACGTGGTGCCCTATTTAAAGTGAATGTGGTTGTCTCTAATGCCTAACCCATAAACGATAGTGGTAATTCGATAAGAGACATCATGGTACGCACCATATCCAACAGGGTGCAACTATGATGTTC
>NW_021258480.1:0-1424 GCF_002162155.2 Triticum dicoccoides | reverse complement strand
CAGTGGTGCCATGGTGCCGTCCAATCTCGCTCACGAATGACCTCAATGTTGGATCGAAAGAAGCAACCATAGATCGAAACAGTGTCAAACCCGGGATGCCACCGCATGTAGTTTTGCTACCACCCAGACAGCCCGAAGTCATGATTATACAAACGACGCGCGAATGATTTACTCATGTCATAGTACTTGTGTAAGTGAATATGTCAAATAATCGTGTTAACAAACCACAAAAGTTAAAAGCTCGTAATGCACAAGTATCATGATTATAACACCACCAAAAAAATAGTTTTGGTTGTGTCACTGAGGCAAGACAAAAATCTCATGTAAGATGATTGGGCTTAGATTAATTCGATCAATTAATAATATTGTCTGGTGAAAAGACTTGAGCATTAAACACAATATAAATACCAAACTATATGAATCATACTCAAGATTATGTTGCATAGTCAGTCAAGACATCGATAAGATTTTGACAAAAAATGATTTTGTAATCGAAAAGAAAATGAAAAAAAGAACTGAATTTGAACCTACCAGGTCGATAACTTTCTTGTCTGACATTTTAAAATCCCCCATCTATGTTGCGGATCATAGTCGAAACAATTCTGGCTTGTTTAAATCACCCTGCGTATATAAGAAACAACCATGATATTATTTTTCAAATACAAAACCGTTAGCAGATGATACAAATAAATAATAGTGGGGATTATTAGAGCACCTTCCGTGTGCATATCATCCATATGTTGTAACAAACTAACAATCCTACTCCTAGCTATGGACAGATGCGCCCATGGCCAACGGCACCTCAATATCACTGGTCCGATGTTGCCCCCTGTCCAGCAAATATAGGTTAACAATTTTATTAAAGTTACTAACAGCAAAATACTGACATATAAATGATGCTAACTTATGGAAGTCATAGCACAACTGACAGGCAATGAATCCTAAGAACAACATCTAATGGTTTCTTGAGCAACGAAGAGTAAGAAACAAATGTTGAATCCATATAAAGGACCACCAGGAGCGGACCACAGAAGCAACCTTTATGGATCAAAGAGAAACACGGATAAAATAAGAAACATGATAAAATGCTAAACCGGCAAACAAGAATTGTGTGCACCTTCTATCTAAATTCTTTGAGGGTTATGACTTTAAGGGACCACATAGAAGCATGGTAGTCCCGTTTAAACCATGGTGCTGGGTAATCACAGAGGATTTATATAGGTGTATGTATAGCGACAGTAGGGAACGATATTGTGGACTGGAACTCTGTAAATTGCTATTTGACATGAAACCATGAATTGCCATAAAACATACAAGGCAAGCTCTCCTATAACTGAAGCGCATCCATCTAGCAAACTAAAACACCCACCAACCTAATTAGTTTCAGGTTTGCCTCGAGCCTCTCATCCTTCCCAGCACCAACA
>NW_021258479.1:0-1248 GCF_002162155.2 Triticum dicoccoides | reverse complement strand
ACATCTTTCTCGAGTTCATGATGTCTTCCACGTCTCTCAACTCAGGCGTTGCTTCTCGGATCCTATCCGTGGAGTGGACCACGAAACGCTTGATCTCCAAGATAACCTCACATACCGAGAGTACCCGGTTCGCATTCTTGATCAAGCAGAGCGTGTTACCCGACGTCAGAACATCAAGTTTCTCAAAGTTCAGTGGTCTCATCATTCCGAGAGAGAAGCTACTTGGGAGCGAGAAGATCGTCTTCGACTGGAGTACCCCGCTTTCTTTCCGTCGACCCCTGAATCTCGGGACGAGATTCTTTCAAGTGGGGGCGAGTTGTCACATCCCTAGTCTGGTATGACCTAGACTAGCTAGTCATTTGTGCATCATGTTTAAATTTCATTTAAATTTTAAATGAGGATTGGTGGAACCCTCAGAATCATTTTTGAAAATGACCCAAATAAAAATTTCTCCAAAAGGGTCCCAGAAAATGCTCATGTTGCTCTCTGAAAATATTGGACAGAGATAAAAATCAAAACAATATTTTAGGAGCTCATGGATATTTATTTTGGCCATTTGGATTAATTCGATAAATATTTGCATTGGAAATATATTTCTATATATATGAAATATGGTCCAAAAATTATGCCAATTATAAAGGAGTTCTGGAATAATATATCTAGCTCCTGCAAAAATTATGAGGTGCTACATGCTAGATCGATGTGGCATTGAGTCGGGGTCCTGACATCAGAGTCCCAGAGTATAGGTCGAGGAATAAAAGATCCTAATACCACCCAATGGCGACGTGTGCCCGTAAGACACACAGCCATGTTAGTAAAAGTTTTATAAAGTCTAGACTCGACTTCGGCCAAGGAGTTGGAAGGGGGATTCCTACAGGCAGTCGGCTCTGATACCAACTTGTGACGCCTCCGATTCAATCGTACACTAATCATGCACGCAAATGTGTACGATCAAGATCAGGGACTCACGGGAAGATATCACAACACAACTCTACAAATAAAATAAGTCATACAAGCATCATAATACAAGCCAGGGGCCTCGAGGGCTCGAATACAAGTGCTCGATCATAGACGAGTCAGCGGAAGCAACAATATCTGAGTACAGACATAAGTTAAACAAGTTTGCCTTAAGAAGGCTAGCACAAACTGGGATACAGATCGAAAGAGGCGCAGGCCTCCTGCCTGGGATCCTCCTAACTACTCCTGGTCGTCGTCAGCGGGCTGCACGTAGTAGTAGGCACCTCCGGT
>NW_021258478.1:0-723 GCF_002162155.2 Triticum dicoccoides | reverse complement strand
CCATTGGCCGATCCCATTGTTGATGCTTTCCTATTTGGAACTCCACCAGCAGTTCCCTCCGCCGATGAGGCAACCACTGCTAGGATTGGAAGCCTACAAAATGAGGTGGCTCAGTTGGACATGGAGAACATGACCGAAGAAGACAAAAACCAACTTTCCATCCTTCGTATGAAAAATATCCAAGAAGAGAATCGAGGTATGGTGGCAAATCTCATCTTCACGAAGGAACAAGATCTCAGTCTTGAAGATCTGCTCTTCAGTGAGCTCTCTCGGGTCCAAAAAGACATTAGATTCCGACTACCTCCACTACATGGTCGTGAACACAAGACTGGTGGCACATGTGTTGCACAAGATCTGCAACTACCAAGTGTTCTGCCGGCAGATCATTTGGGTACTACTCATTTACTTATGCAGTCATCGTAGGCTCACAATCTCTCACAACTCCAGCTACCTTCAGATCCACTACCATCACAACCAGAACAAACTTCGGCACCACTTTTTCCTATGCAGGTACCACAAATGTTCCATTCTGCACCACCATCTTTAGCTCCACACTTGGCTTCCCATGTCCAACCCATACCAAATCAGATACATGAGCAAACTCCACCAGAGGAGTTGCATGTTCAGAACTATGAAAGCCCTTGCAACATAGTGCAACCACAACAAAATGATGCAAATCACGACTCAACATTTGGGCAGAATTTGGAGGACTCTCCACTATTG
>NW_021258477.1:0-1462 GCF_002162155.2 Triticum dicoccoides | reverse complement strand
TGGCCAAATCATACCGAGTCGGATTTTATTGGCCGTACGCCAATGAGATGGCAAAGGAAATAGTGGACAAATGTGAAGGATGGCAGTTTTACTCCAATATGTCCCACAAACCCGCATTAGCTCTAAAGACTATTCCACTCGTCTGGCCTTTTGCTGTTTGGGAATTGGACATGGTTGGACCTCTGAGGACCGGCGGGAGCGGATTTACCCATGTGCTGGTAGCAGTCGACAAGTTTACCAAGTGGATCAAAGCCAAGCCCATCAAAAACCTTAAAGCAAGTACTGATGTGAGCTTCATCAGAGAGTTGATATTGAGATATGGTGTACCACATAGCATCATCACTTATAACGGGTCGAACTTCAACTCCGATGAGTTCAGAACCTTTTGCACTTCCCAATGCACGAGGGTCGATTACGCTTTGGTCGCCCACCCTCAGTCGAATGGGCAGGCTGAGCGAGCGAATGGATTGATTCTCAAAGGATTGAAGCCTTGGTTAATGCGTGACCTCAAGCACGCGGCAGGAGCTTGGGTCCATGAGCTCCTATCAGTGCTGTGGGGGCTGAGGACAACTCCCAGTCGGTCGACTAGACGGACTCCATTCTTCTTAGTCTACGGAGCCGAAGCCGTTTTGCCGAGCAATTTGCTCCACAATGCTCCCCGAGTCGAACTCTTCTCAGAAGAGGAAGTAGAGCAAGCTCGACAAGATGCAGTCGACCTCCTGGAGGAAGAAAGAGAGATGGCCTTGATCCGGTCGACCATTTATCAGCAAGACCTGCGTCGATTCCATGCCAGGAATGTAAGGGGTCGGGCATTCCAGGAAGGAGACTTGGTCCTCTGAGTGGATCGGCAGAAGCCAGACAAGCTCGCCCCCGCTTGGGAAGGCCCGTTCATCGTCACCAAGGTGCTCCACAACGGAGCATACCGTCTCTTCAACGTCGAGCACAACAAAGATGAACCACACGCCTGGAATGCGGAACTGCTCCATCCCTTTTACTCTTAAGTATTTAGGCTGATGAGATGTAATAAGAAGTACCTCTTAGTTTGTTTATCAAAAGTTACAGTCTTCCGAATGATTGTTGTTCATTTCTTTTGTATGTGTTGCCTTAGCAGCGAATCTGTTTCGCCTAAGATGAAGTTATAAAAATCCTGCCGAGTGGTGATTCCGCCTCCCACTCGGGGACTTAGCTGCAGCCCAGTGCTCGCCTAAGTTTGTAAAATCCTACTGAGTGGTGAATCTGCCTCCCACTCGGGGGCTTAGCTGTAGCCCAGTGCTCGCCTAAGTTTGTAAAATCCTACCGAGTGGTGAGTCCGCCTCCCACTCGGGGGCTTAGCTGCAGCCCAGTGCTCGCCTAAGTTTGTAAAATCCTACCGAATGGTGAGTCCGCCTCCCACTCGGGGGCTTAGCTGCAGCCTAGTGCTCACCTAAGTTTGTAAAATCATACCGAGTGGTGAGTCCGCCTC
>NW_021258476.1:0-1264 GCF_002162155.2 Triticum dicoccoides | reverse complement strand
CCCAACGAGTACGCATAGCAATTTTCAAAGCAGCCCAAGTAGCTGGAATAGGATATAATCTACAATGTTCAGACCACCATACACATGCAAAACTAGTGAAAGCACAAACAGCGGTAGCAACCCGTCTCTCCTCGGGATATTGTAAACATGTAAAACGTTGTTCAGTTTCTAACTCCCAAGTAAGATATATATCAGGAACATATCTACCCTCAAATGGTGGAATATTCAATTTCAGTTTAGGAACATGGTCATGATCTCGTACCTGAGGTGGTGGTGTAGGCCTACCATTGCGATTATATACCTGAGGTCGACCTGCTGGTGGTGGTGCCGGTGGCTGCACGTAGTTCTGATTTTGATCAACCTCATCCTCATAATCGCCCGCATACTCATCATCCTCCTGGGTACCAGCAGCAGCAGTAGCAGGAGCCAAAGAAGCATCAACAATAGGTACAACAGCACCAGAAGTTTGGCCATCCTCAAGAGGAACACGCTGCGCTCGTCCATACCGATTCGGAAGGGGGCGTTGTTGTTGTCGTTGAAGAGGTGCGATAGGTGCAGCCGACGGTGGTAGTGGAAAACGCGCGAGCAATTCATTAAACTTGTTATCAAGCTTTGTTTTGAACATCTTCTCAATGCCATCTATCTTCTCCATGGCCTCTTCAAATCTGTTTAGCACATCTTGCACCTGTACACTCATCATTTGCTGAAATTTATCATGTAGCTGTTTGTTTGTCAGGTTCTCCCAATCAGTCTCATCGGCTTGTGATCCTGCCATGGTTAGAAGCAAATAGAAACAAACAAGAATATGATCCTATAGACTACTAGGAATAGGTGGTGGTGTATCACAAACCCGTCAAGCAAATCTCAAATTCTTACCAGTTCTTACCCAGTAGCAGGAGGTGATTGGCAACCGTTGTAGTCAAAACTCTCAAAGCTTGGATAAAGCGATTACCAGGGAGAGTCAAACGCAAGACGTAGATGTATGTGGACCTGGGAAGGCTTATAATATGGTAGCAAAAAGGGTCAGCAATAATCAATTCAGAGATGCAAAGTTGAATAAACGCTCAACGACAGTACTGTGCTGGTCCTAGGCTAGACCGTGCTAGAGACGCGAGCCTAGAACACTAACAAAATCACGACGCGGCACGTAATCAAGGGAGGAGCACACTCTGAAAATGTGCGACAAAAAAACACTATGATGGCGAATGTCTCAAAACACTCCTTGGGACCTAAAAATAGGATAGGGAAAAAATATTTTCGATCG
>NW_021258475.1:0-390 GCF_002162155.2 Triticum dicoccoides | reverse complement strand
GACAACCAGGTAGAAGGGATAGGGGGAAAAGAAGGAGAAAGCAACCGCGAGTACTCATCCAAAGTACTCGCAAGCAAGGAGCTACACTACATATGCATGGGTATATGTGTAAAGGGCCATATCAGTGGACTGAACTGCAGAATGCCAGAATAAGAGGGGGATAGCTAATCCTATCGAAGACTACGCTTCTGGCAGCCTCCGTCTTGCAGCATGTAGAAGAGAGTAGACTGAAGTCCTCCAAGTAGCATCATGTAGCATAAACCTAACCGATGATCCTCCCCTCGTCGCCCTGTGAGAGAGCGATCACCAGTTGTATCTGGCACTTGGAAGGGTGTGTTTTATTAAGTATCCGGTTCTAGTTGTCATAAGGTCAAGGTACAACTCCAAGTC
>NW_021258474.1:0-446 GCF_002162155.2 Triticum dicoccoides | reverse complement strand
ATGTTGATAGCCATATGTCCAACCAACGATCATCGTTCTCCATGAAGAACGTCCTCCGGGTGGCGCCGGCGCCACTCCGCAATGACCCGCTCGTCCTCCTGGGCGACGAGGAGGCGGCGCTGCCGTTCGGCGTGCTCCGCACGGTCTTGTGCCGTGTTCAGACGAGGCGGCGGGGCGACGTCGAGCGCCTGCTGGAGCGTGTACACGTCTTGGAAGTTGATCTGGCCGTGCTGCCGGCCCAGGCGTCAGGCCGCCGCGTCGTACGCGCGAGCGGCCTCGCGCGCCGTCCCGTACGTGCCGAGGCCGAGCCCGAGATCGCCGGAGCGTATCTCCGCATAGTAGCCGCCGTTGGGGCGCAGGCGGACGCCGCGGTAGCCGGACGCTCCTCGGCGGCGCGGCGGCATGGCGGGGCGCTGGGGCGGTGGAGGCGCATCGGTGGCGGGGCG
>NW_021258473.1:0-747 GCF_002162155.2 Triticum dicoccoides | reverse complement strand
TGTTCCTTAAACAGGAACCTATTCTGAAACATAACCTTCCCGTTGAAATTCTAGGGTATCCCCCTCCACCCAAGGGTGATCCCGTGTTTGAACTCAAAATCATTACCTGATAATCTTAAGTATGCTTATCTTGATCAAAAGAAAATATATCATGTTATTATTAGTGCTAACCTTTCAGAACAAGAAGAAGAAAGATTATTGAAAACTCTGAAGAAGCATCATGCTGCTATTGGATATACTCTGGATGATCTCAAGGGCATTAGTCCCACGTTATGTCAACACAAAATTAGTTTGGAGGAAGGTGCCAAACTAGTTAGAGATCCTCAAAGACGATTGAATCCCAAGATGAAAGAAGTGGTAAGAAAGAAGATACTAAAGCTCCTCGAGGCAAGTATAATTTATCCAGTTGCTGATAGTGAATGGGTCAGCCCTGTCCATTGTGTCCCTAAAAAGGGAGGTATTACTGTTGTTCCTAATGATAAAGATGAATTGATTCCGCAAAGAATTATTACAGGTTATAGGTTGGTAATTGATTTCCGTAAATTAAATAAAGCTACTAAGAAAGATCATTACTCTTTACCTTTTATTGATCAAATGCTAGAAAGACTATCCAAACATACACATTTCTGCTTTCTAGATGGTTATTCTGGTTTCTCTCAAATACCTGTGTCAGCGGAAGATCAATCAAAAACTACTTTTACTTGCCCTTTCGGTACTTTTGCTTATAGATGTATGCCTTTTGGTTTA
>NW_021258472.1:0-455 GCF_002162155.2 Triticum dicoccoides | reverse complement strand
CCCATAGCACACCTGCACGTTGCGAGGGCGGCCGGAAGCAGACCTAGCCTAGTAGGCGTTCCAGTCCAATCCGGCGCGCGCCGCTCCGTCGCTGACGTCTGAAGTGCTTCGGCTGATACCACGACGTTGGGATACCCATAACTACTCCCACGTAGATGGTTAGTGCGTATAGGCTCGTAGCCAACTCAGATCAAATACCAAGATCTCGTTAAGCGTGTTAAGTATCCGCGAACGCCGAACAGGGCCAGACCCACCTCTCTCCTAGGCGGTCTCAACCTGCCCTGTTGCCCCGCCACAAAGTAACAGTCGGGGGCCGTCGGGAACCCAGGCCCACCTCTACCGGGATGGAGCCACCTGCCCCTTCAGCCCCCATCTCCAAACAGTATCACCAGTAATGTAACAGTGTAAAGTATATAGTATATGCCCGTGATCACCTCCCGAAGTGATCACAGCCC
>NW_021258471.1:0-720 GCF_002162155.2 Triticum dicoccoides | reverse complement strand
TTAAACGGTCATATAAGGTAATCTCCATTGCAAGGCGCTGATCTAAACTAAAATCAAGATTCGAAAATAAAAAACTATCCAACCGTGGTCTCCTCAACTCTAGGCGCTAATCATGGTCAGTAGTATGGAATTAAAACATGGGCCATCGATGCCTTCCATAACTCGTGTGGAAGGAAAAAAGAAGGCAAGCGCCCTCTGCCCTAATTGGCATCGACAAGACCAGAACCTAAGATTTAGCCTGGAATTAATCAATGAACTGCCAATCTAGTAAGAAACAAATCCTAGCACCCTCCCATAACGCCCCCTGACTTAATTTGTTTGAAAACATGCTGAGTTACATGAATATGCAAACAACGAGTGCGGTTGCAGCAAGAGATCATGGGATTAAGACCGTGGCACGAAAAATAGCAGTGGCTGCAGCAGGAGATCGTGGGGAGTTACCTGCGGATTCATGTTTGGCTCCGTCGTTCGGTCTTGCTGGGTTGCTGGGTTGCTCCGTCCTTCGGTCTTGCTGCTTTGGGTGGCGCAGAAGGACGAACTATGATCTATGAGGTTTCAAAGGATCCCTATTTATAGGGACCGTAACAACCCGGGCATATATCCACGTATGGATTTCTTCGGTTGTAGGAAATCAAGGGAGGGGACCCACCATGTAACAACACTTAGGTCTCCTGAGAATCATGATCGTCAAAAAGATATAGTTCCCATTTCTTTGAAAAA
>NW_021258470.1:0-388 GCF_002162155.2 Triticum dicoccoides | reverse complement strand
ATGGCGGATACCGATCGGTAGGGGTAGGTTGTGTCACGACCTCATCGATTCCGATCATAAGAAAATATAGCCACATCGATCTCCATGTGCAGTTGATCTCACCAACCGTGCACATAGTCGATCTCATCAATGACAACAAATCTCATCTGCCTCCTCCACATATCTAATATGCATACAATCTGAAACCAAAACCTATAGCAGTGGCTTTGATACCACTGTAGGTTTCTACGGTAGGGTGCGTCGACTGCAAATTAAAATTTTCCTATGCGCGAAACAACCAAGAACATGCTACAGGAGATGGATCACATATCATTACCACTAGATGCGCAGTGCTATGCAGCGGAAGAAGAGTTGGGGTAGTGGGTCCACGTGGACGTCTCCTCCTCGT
>NW_021258469.1:0-1171 GCF_002162155.2 Triticum dicoccoides | reverse complement strand
CGCCAGTGGCAGTGGTTAACCTAGCTACCCGGCGGTGCATGCGATCGTGGATTTTGTTCCGGTAGTGCTGCTCCTCGTGATCTGGGTTCACGTAGCGTCGGTTGCCGTCGGATGTGCGCACCACCAGTATCGTTATTTGATGTGGCGGCTAACCTAGGTATCCGGCGGCAGAGGTACTCACAGATCTAGCTAGGTTTTGAGATCGTGCAGTTCCTCGCGATTGAAAGTGATCACGACGGGTGTCGTGGCCATCTTCCTTACTAAGTTTGGCAGATCTGAATGGCCTCGGTTGTGGTTGTTTACATAACATCTGTGATCGTGTCCTATGTGTTTTATATTTCATCATTGATAATGTTTGCACATGTGATGATACATATTATTGGTTGTAGGAAATGGCGGAAGAGGAGTTAACTCATATCATGGTAGACATGGAGTATGGAGAACTGATGAAAGACTGGATAGAATATTGGTCAGATGATGAAAATTCTGATTGTGAAGATCGGTCAGAGAATGGGAACGAATGGGACGATCTTAATGTGAGTGGCATTGTCATGTTGTAATTTTTTGGTGGCATCCGACAACATTAATTCTTTGTGTTGAAAATTTATAGATCAATGAGCTTGATGATGATCAGGAAAACAACTTGGAGCTCTCGAATGAAGATTACATTAGTCAGGTACGTAAGTGAAAAATTTTGTTGGCATGCAAATCGAATTTCTTCTGGAATATTATATGATAAGTAATTATGCATTTATGTTGTATTATTCAGTTCATTTCCGAATGTCATAATGCGTACGACTATTAAGGTGAATCCCACGCGAAGACATGCCTTAACGACGAATCATTAGATGCACCTGGTTCTGGGGAGTCCGAGTCGTTGGTCATCATGAGTGAGGTATGTGTGTAATCAATGTTCTATGGAAGTAAGTAATGTTAAACCATAGAAATCTGTTTTCATGGCTGTGGTTTGATTGTGTAGGTGACACAAGATGATGGTGCAAAGAATGTCCAAGATACTGCCAGTGCAGATGATAAGAGGGATATGTTCATGCAGATAATGGAAATGACCTTTACGTCTCACGATGCTGCATATGATTTCTACAACAGCTATGCTAGAGATAATGGTTTCAGCATTAAAAAGAATAAGGTCAAGTATAGAAAAACAGAGTCA
>NW_021258468.1:0-1666 GCF_002162155.2 Triticum dicoccoides | reverse complement strand
AGTTTTGCAAAGTGGTGGTGCTACACTACTCCTGTCTTATTGGATACACTTCCAACGTATACGCGGTTGAGTTGTACATATGTTCATCTATGACGTTATCGTTGCACATGGGTTTTCCTTATCAAATTGGAGATATTAGGTGAAAATTGCATTGTTTCAGCCAAGTCCTTCTTAATACAAACCTCATGCAAAGGCTAATTAATTCCCTCATTTTTTGCTGATTAAGGATCAAGCAACATACATGAAACCCTTTTTAGGCGACTAACACACTTGCATGGATGTAGTAGATGCTCATGTATTACGTAAAAAGTGACTAGTGAAACTCATATTTCTTAGGAGCATACGCAATGATGTCAAATATTCCTCAAAATCAGTCACCTTTTAGTGCTAGTTTTGCAAAATGGTGGTACCACACTACTCCTGCGCCTTTAAAAAAATTATGCAGAACATACGTATATCGTGTTATCCGTCAAGGAGAACAAGTACAAATACAACTTATATGATACACCTCTGGTGAATGCATGGTTGAGTTGTACATCATCTAACCAAATTATCGTGACACGTGGGTCTTCCCAGTGGAGGAGCAAGGGGCGACGAGCAGTGGCCAGCCCCACCTCCCAACCATCAACCGATACTTCGAATCAGTGTGCATGAAGAGAGATGAATCACACATACAGGCATAGTTGCCCCCCTCCCTTAGTCTCAACGTGTCTACACATTAAAAAGAATTTTAAAAGCCCATAATAAAAGCGCACGAGCATCCAGATTAGTCCCTCCGTTTCAGTTTACAAGTCCTACACGTATACGTAGGTTGCCAATTTTATCATCCTAATATAAACTATATAACACAAAAATTATACCTTTTGAAAATAGAACATCTGAAGTTTATATTGGTATATTTTTTGTTATATATGACTTGTATTAGCTTGGTCAAATTGATAAAAATCCAAAATCCTGGCTCCGCCCCTGGGGCTTCTTGTCAATTCAAAGAAATTAATAAAAAAAAGGGTGAAAATCATCATAATGTCATAACCAAGGCATAAAATGTGGCAAAACAAACAATGGTAACATTTTCCCACAAGGTCACGCCTAGGTTGAAGAAAGTAGATATTTATTGATGGGGTGTAGAAAATATATTTACTCCTTTAAAAAAATGATTGAAGTGGACTGGAGGAGAATGAAATTGGAGAGAATCCATGGACTAAAATTATATTATCATTTTTTTTGTTATTCAGGCCTCAAAGTGTTGCATAATGTACTATCATATATATGAAAAATTTAAAAGTGAAACCGACGTTCATAAGAAAAGGGATAAATCGTAAAAGAAAATTAAGGCGCAGAAAGGCCGATAACCTAGCTAATACATACAGGTGCGCCAACAAGTACAAACAAATATCTTCATGGCGACAACTCCTAAAAAGTTGCTCCATGTTGACATTGCCTCCCTAATATTGGGTCTTTGCAACGTCGTCCACAATCACAATGAGGTGACACCAAAAAACACTAAGATTTGAACCGTAATTTTGGTTGTTAATGACGACATAGAGCCAAGCAGACCAACACATGAAATGTGTCGTCGTTAATATTTTCCAGCCCAAAAGCCCCCGAGTCCAATTGTCCGATATATGTGAAGATTACCTAATCAAAAAGGTACCTAAAGGCTAGG
>NW_021258467.1:0-1210 GCF_002162155.2 Triticum dicoccoides | reverse complement strand
AGGATAGAGATCGCGCATATCCGAATATCCAGCTTGCACCGCCGGTGCAAACCGAGTCAATGTGGCCCAGTGGTCAGCACGGGTATTAAAGAGCTCTAACCTCAAGGCCCGATTTTCACGGTCCTTATCCTCGAGCATCTCAGCAGTGGTGCGAGTCCGTGAATCCTCCTGAGTGGGGTCAGCATAGATAGCCTGAAGATACCCTTGTGCTCCCGGAAGTGATCCTGGCATATACCGGAAATCAGAGTCCCGAAATAGACCAGATCTGACTCGCATGATGGTCATCATAGAGTAGGCGGCGTCCTGCACAGCCATCTCAATAGTAACCCCGAGTCCATAGGAGCAGTGAAGGGGCTCGGTGGACCCAGGATAAGATGGAAATATCCTGACAGTGCAGAGATACTGGCTTTGATTAAAGTCTCGGAATTGCTCTTCGACCGTGTACTCAGGATACCAATGGTATCCAGCCTCAGTCATTACCCTGACCAACATGGCAGTATGGCCGGGCACATCTAGGCATCGAGTCAGGCGAACCACTTGATTGAGGTCGCGAGTGGCCATCTGAAAGCACAATCATAATGCAAAGGCATTAGAATTTCTAGCAAAATTTCGGCAGCATAACAGCTGTAAATGCTCAAGAAGGATTTTGAGACATTTGACAAAGGATTACATACACACTCATCATCATCATATCAAGTTCTGAGTCCATCCTAGCAACATAATGTGGTAGTACAATTGAACTAGGCTTGTATTCATCAAACTTATAAGGTACTACTGATTAGTAACACGTGATCCTGATAGAGAGAATAGATCCTAATTCCTTAACCCCCGGTGGAAGAATAGACTGACTCAGATCAGAATGTCATTAGATAAAGGAGTAAAAAGAGCCTTACGTTCCAACCCACAAACAATTCCCCTACATATAACTAAAGAATTTCTAGACTCAACATCGACCAGTTTGGCTTGGAGAACCTACAGGCAGTCCGGCTCTGATGCCAACGCTGTCAGGACCCCGACTCGATGTCACATCGATCTAGCCGGTAACACCTCATATCACTTTGCGGCCTCACGCACGGTATCCCCACGGGTGTCGCCTTACCTTTGCCCGGGACCGTTTGCGCCTTTTGGCTCACGTATATGATAGTGTCGCTAGCATCCATATGATAAGGAGCCCGGGCTGACATGACTAGTCGTAAACCCAAAGTGGCAC
>NW_021258466.1:0-1485 GCF_002162155.2 Triticum dicoccoides | reverse complement strand
AGGATATAATCTACAATGTTCAGACCACCATACACATGCAAAACTAGTGAAAGCACAAACAGCAGCAGCAACACGTCTCTCCTCAGGATATTGTAAACATGTAAATCATTGTTCAGTTTCTAACTCCCAAGTAAGATATATATCAGGAACATATCTACCCTCAAATGGTGGAATATTCAATTTCAGTTTAGGAATATGGACATCATCTCGTACCTGAGGTGGTGGTGCAGGCCTACCATTACGAATATATACCTGAGGTCGACCTGCTGGTGGTGGTACAGGTGGCTGCACGTAGTGCTGATTTTGATCAACCTCATCCTCATAATCTCCCACATAATCATCCTCCTCCGCATCAGCAGCAGGTCGACCTGGTGGTTGATGAGGACATGACTACCTTGGATATGACCAAAAATATTGCATATATGCATATTTGTCAGGTGATTTCTAGTGCAAACTATTCAATAATCTATTTATGTTATCCAGAACAAAAATACTTCATACACTTTTGTGTTTTGTCTAATTGCAGGTGTATGGGACATTTGTACAATCCACATATGAAGATAAGGAAGAAAGAGATGTTTATTTGCTGTCCAAAAAGTTCTCTCACGTTATTTTTGGCCCAAGAGAAGATAGAGTCCAAGTCTCTCACGTTCTGGATTCAGATTCGGACTGCACAGACATACCTGACTCAAAACGCACACAAGTTTTTCATACGGACTCCGAATTGGGTGATTCTTTTTTTGTTGGAAACTAGATTTCATTTACTTTCCAACCCAATTGGAATCACCTTCAAATTCGTCCGGAGCGTTGAGTTGTGGACGAAACAATCTGATGCTGCAGCAGAATCCGAGTCAAACTACAAGTCCAAAGGTGTTACATCACCTCCACTTGGGCCCATTGGCCTTGTACGACCTAGATTTAGTTTTAGGCTGCCTTGGGACGTCCTCCCACCTTCTTGGCCGGCACCCCTTGCTCCTATATAAGTAGATCCATCTAGTAGCTTTTCCTTGGGATTTGTTTAGTTAAAAGTTAGCCATTGCAACTTCGTGTACTTCGTTTGTGTCCAACGACCAGACCAAGACCGCTTACGGATCCCCACCATTATCAATACTTCATACATATTCGCGATATTCAGATTGTTTTTATCATATTCTTGCTTGTTCTTCGATTGCTTGCAGGAATAGACCTTCGTGGTCAGGTTGATCGTGCTCCGGCGTGGTCAATAACCTCTCGGAGTTGGTTTAGTGATTGCTAAGGCACAACGTCGTTGCACGTTTGTAGTCGGATCGTCAAAGTCGTCTCCACCAAATCGATAGTTATCATCTCATCGAAAGATCGGGACACCCCGCCTCTATCAAGTGGTATCAGTTTTCAGGTTGCTCGGTGAGAATTTCCAGTTTTCCTAGATTAGATTTATTTTCTTACCTATTGTCCAAGAAAAAGCCACAAAAAAGAGTTAGATCTATTCATCCTTAGTCCAAGCCA
>NW_021258465.1:0-424 GCF_002162155.2 Triticum dicoccoides | reverse complement strand
GGCTATGGATCCTTACCACTTCAAAGGTCAATGTCTCAGACCGGGAATCGTGCTCATCACCAAACACAACGTCCAAAGCAATCTTACCAACAGGATATGCCGATTTACCTGGTACCACACCATGAAAAACAGTGTTGGATGGTTTAAGACTCTTGTCTTTCAAGCCCATGCGACGGAAGGTCTCATAATATAGAATATTGATACTGCTTCCTCCATCCATGAGTACCTTGGTGAACTTATAACCTCCCACCTGAGGTGCCACCACCAAAGCCAGGTGACCCGGATTGTCAACCCGGGGCGGATGATCCTCCCTACTCCACACAATAGGTTGTTCGGACTACCGCAGATAACGTGGTACTGCCGGTTCAACAGCATTAACTGCCCTCTTGTGAAGCTTCTGATCACGCTTGCACAAACTAGTAGT
>NW_021258464.1:0-1281 GCF_002162155.2 Triticum dicoccoides | reverse complement strand
GGGCATCGCGTCATATATAGGTGTCGGAGAGATGTAGATGCAAATGTCTCCATGCTCAACTCCTATTGCCGCCGTGGTTGAAGAGATAGTCCCATTCTCAACCTCCTCATCCATAACTCCTCCAAAGATGAATAACGTAGGATGTGGCAAATCAGCACTCTCCTCCGAGACAGAAGATAAAGTCTGATGTGCGGTCTCATAGCTTGACTCGGAGTAGGAGTCCAGTTGGGGCGCCGTTTTGATGTTGTTGTAGAGGTTCATGATCGTCGCCTTGGTCGAAGAGGATGGACCTAGCTCGACATCTTATCGTCATCTTGTATGAGGCCCATATGATGTGGCACCTCGTAGCTCTTCTCCATGACCGAAGGGAAGTTCCCATTCTCGGCCATCTTCAGAGGCTTCCGAAGATGGAAGTGTCACCATCACTTTTAGGTGGTTGCCTTGTTCTTGATGATGTCGATGTAGGCGTACTCATGGGAAGTAGGTGATGATGTGTACGTCCGAAGGGTAATATGCCTTGATAACACTTGGTGAAGATGTCGAAGTGGTGGCGGTAGCCGTAGCTTCCTCGTGGTGGTGCGCGTCTCGTGTTTTTCTCTTGTGCTCATGAAGGTTGGTAGTAGCTTGATATAGAGCTTGTTGGGACTTGTAGGTTTGGGCGTCTCGAGGATCTTCATGATGATGGTGTCATTGTTGTGCTTGAGCTCGTAGTAGATGTCGTTCGTCGTCGTCGTGCACATGATGCTTGGAGTTGACTCGCTCTTCATGACAATGTGGATCACGAACATGATGATGGTCGCCATGTAGATGTGGACGTGGACGACTTGCGCTTGCATTGCTTGGGCACTCTGAAGAAGATACACTTGGTCGCCGCCGCATTGAATATGATGAACGGGAATAACGGTTTACAAACAAGGCCCAAATCTCCTCCATCCTTGCATTGTTCTCCTCCTTGTGTGAAGAGCTTATGGTCGAGGTATTTTACTGTACGTACCTCAGATTCTCGCATGTCTGTGGCGAGGTTGTCGATGCGCTTTTGCAAGGTAGATAGTGTGCCTTGCATTTGTCGTTGTAGTTCAGCGTGGTGAGTGTTGTTGACGTAGTTGTTCGGGCCGTTGTTGTCGGGGAAGACCGTAGATGAAATTCTTTGGCTATCCATCACAAGACTCGAGCAATTATGAGTGGAAGAAAGGAAATAACTAGACCGAATGTACCTTTTCCAATGTTGAGAAAGGATCAATGATCACTCAATAATGTAACAAGGAAATAACATAATTGGTA
>NW_021258463.1:0-1277 GCF_002162155.2 Triticum dicoccoides | reverse complement strand
GTCATCGTGACGTCAGTATGACGCAGTAATATTTTCTGGATTTTTTTTATATAATTCAGGAAATTTCAGAAAATGCCTAAAACTTCTAAAAATCATAGAAAATTAACCGTAACTCCAAATTAAATAAATTATATATGAAAAATTATCAGAAAAATTCAAGGAATCCATCTGTACCATTTTCATGCATGTTAGAACAACTTATAGCTGCTGTTTAGCACAAATCAATTAAATGGCATTTGAATAATCACATATGGAGTTTGAATTTGAATCTTATATTCAAACCAACTTCATTTAATCTGTTGCTAGTTGCATTAGCCCAAAACACATCCATTTTGCCATGTCATGATCATGCATCATATTGTGCATTGCATTGATCGTGTTTTTCTGTATTTGCCGGTAATTGTCCCCTCTCGATAAACGTGTACCGCCGATGTGATCGATGACACCGATGAAGAGCTATATTATCTTCAGAAGTGCCAGGCAAGCAAAACCCCCTTGTTCATTCCGATAAAATCCCACTCTCTCGCTCCTGCTCTCTTTTACTGCATTAGGACAACATCGATTCATCTGTTACTTGCTGCGGTAGCTGAACCCCTTTACCCTTTGCATGACCTGTCATTCCACAGTAAATAGATGAAACCCACTAGCATGAGTAGGAGTTGTTTGAGCCCTGTTGTGCCTACTCATTCATGTTTGTTTGTCATGCCTGCTACTGCTTAGAGTTGAGTCAGGTCTGATTCATCGGGGATGAATCAGAGGTGTGTGAACATGTCCTACTGTGTGTGAGCTAAGTGTGTGAACACGATTTGGTAAAGGTAGCGGTGAGAGGCCATGTAGGAGTACATGGTGGGTTGTCTCATTGCAGCCGTCCTCAGGAACTGAGTTCTGTGTTTGTGATCCATGATTCAGCTACTACCACGCATTGGGCCCGAAACCAATGGACCCTCTCGGCTTCTTAATCACCCTTGTCCTCTGTCCAGGAGTTGCAAGTAGTTTCTGGTGTTTGTAGTATGCTGGAGGCCGTGGGCAGCGCTGACCGTAGGGGTGGGCTGTGATGCGGTAGGCACATGGCACGGTGTACCGGGTGCCCGATTGGTGTCTCGGGAACCCTGTTCACATCGTTTGGGGCTGTGAGCGAAACTCCGGCCGGATCTCCTCATGGATGGAACCCGAATAGGCGATAAACCTGGACTAGAGACTCGAGTGTTTAGGCAGGCCGTGGCCGACACCCACGTTGGGCTTCCGCTTGAAGGTTGCCGAGTACATGTCGTGTAAAC
>NW_021258462.1:0-805 GCF_002162155.2 Triticum dicoccoides | reverse complement strand
ATATATATATATGTTTTGATATCTATTTTTTCATACACATTTGCAATTTTTTTATGTATTAGAAACAATTTTGTACATGTTTAACATTTTTTATGCACGATGAAATTTTTTCAACTTCTGTATATGAAGTGATATTTATAATAGATATAATCAGAAAAATTTAAAATACAAGCAAAAGTAAAAAAATAAAACAGAAAACCCAATGCAAATGTGTGACAAAAAAACAGAAGAAATAAAAGTGCTGAAGGCCTTTCCGCGCTTGGCTGTCCCAATCGGATGGCTGCCTGAATTGAGACATCCTATTGTCTCGCTCAAGTGAGACATAGGGGCGCCCGCACCACATACTCTTTTTTTACCTCAAAATAAGTCACACATACTTTTTATTCAGTTGAACCCGGTCCCACATACACAAGCGTGCCAAGCAAACAGATGCACAATCCCACGCAGGAGCCAACGATGGTTAAGCCACGTACTCCCTTCATTTTTATTTAGTCCGTCTATTCACTTTGCTCAAAGTCAAGCTTTATAAACTTTGACAAAGTTTATAAACAAAAATATTAACATATGCAATAACAAATCAATACTATTAGATTTATTATTGAATGTACTTTCACATCTCATTTATTTGTTATGATAAATGTTTATATTATTTTCTAGAAACTTGATCAAGCTTTATGAAATTTTACTATAGTCAACTCCATTAAATAAAAACGGAGGGAGTACCTACGTAATGACGATTTTCTATTCGTCGCATTTTGCAACAACAACAACAACAACAACAACAACAACAACAACAACAACAACA
>NW_021258461.1:0-689 GCF_002162155.2 Triticum dicoccoides | reverse complement strand
ACTGCATCATTCGCCTTGGCGAGCTCACGCTTCGCCTTGCGGAAGCGCTTGGTGGTCGACCAAAGGATGTCGTCGAGGCGGTTGAACTCCCTCCACGCCCTTCGACCGCCATTGTCGGAGAGGGCGCAACACTCCCTCGCTTGCACGTGGCGCCATTCTTGACCGGGGGGCGATGGAGCTCCCGGCCTCGTCGTCCTGGCAGGCTTGCTTGTGCGGCAGTGAGGCGCCGAGGCCCTCTCGGCCGTGGTCTTCCTCTGTTGCACGTGGGTCGGATGAAGCTCCTGGTCTCGTTGTTGTGGTGGGCTCGCTTGTGCGGTGGCGAGCCGCCGCGGCCCCCTCGGCCACCACGTCGGCGTCCTCCGCTCGACATCGAGGCGGTCGAAGAGGGGATGTGGAGAGAGAGAGAGGGAGGGAGGGAGAGAGAGAGAGAGAGAGAGAGAGAGAGAGAGAGAGAGAGAGAGAGAGAGAGAGAACAGTGGAGGAGGGTGGGGGATTTACCGGATAGGGACCCTAAAAAGCACTGGATCCGGTAAATATAGTGGCCTTGAGCTGTGCAGCGGCACCTTCTTCTTCGGCCGTGACTGCATCATTCGCCTTGGCGAGCTCACGCTTCGCCTTGCGGAAGCGCTTGGTGGTCGACCAAAGGATGTCGTCGAGGCGGTTGAACTCCCTCCACGCCCTTCGACCGC
>NW_021258460.1:0-975 GCF_002162155.2 Triticum dicoccoides | reverse complement strand
GCCGCGTGTGGGTACCCAATACCGCCCTGCCACCCAGGTTCACACCGAGGCCATCTTTCCAGGCGCCTCGCCCTGTTCAACAGTCTGCACCGGCCAAGCCCTATGGGGGTCCATCCAATAATGCTCCTCCACGTACCAGTTCCGTGACTTGTTTCAAGTGTGGGGAATCTGGTCATTATATGCGCGAGTGTCCCCAGACCAACCCCAATCAATCTGCTAAAGCTGTTGGCCGTGGCAAGCCGACAGGGAAGGTGTTCCATGCCAAACCGGTCACCGCTTCACGTGGCCATGTCAACTGTATCTCTGCCGAAGAAGCTCAAGAGGACCCCAACGTCGTTCTCGGTACGCTTCTTGTTAATTGCCACCCGGCATCCGTTCTTTTCGATACAGGAGCCTCTCATTCTTTTATATCTGAAAGTTATGCCCGTTTGCATAACGTTGCATTCTGTGACTTACCATCCACTATGGAAATCTCTACCCCTGGGTCTAGATGGCAGACCTCTAGGGTAAGTTATGGAAATGAGATCGAAGTCGACAGACTTGTTTTCCTTGCATCCTTGATAGCCCTTAAATCTTCGGATATTAATATCATTTTGGGTATGGACTGGATGTCAGCTCATCAAGCCAAAATTGATTGCTTCTCTAGGACTGTCCAACTCACCCATCCTTCGGGGAAGATAGTCAATGTCTTGACCCGAATAGCCAAGCGACAATTATATTCTCTTAACGCCAGCCCTTTGCCAGACCTTGAGGACGTTCCGGTAGTCCGTGACTTCCCGGATGTCTTTCCAGAGGAATTGCCAGGTGTTCCACCTGACAGGGATGTTGAGTTCGTAATAGATCTCATTCCAGGAACCGTTCCGATTGCTAGAAGACCCTATAAGATGGCACCCCTAGAACTAGCCGAGCTTAAGAAACAACTCGATGAATCCTTGAAAAAGGGTTTCATCCGCCCTAGTTCATCTCCGTGGGCTT
>NW_021258459.1:0-399 GCF_002162155.2 Triticum dicoccoides | reverse complement strand
CAAGGTATTTAGTAGCAAAGGTGGTATGATAATAATGGTAACAGTAGCAAAAGTAAAGATAAATGTTTTTGGGTTTTTGTGGTAGTTGTAACAGTAGCAACAGAAAAGTAATTAAGCAAAGAACAATATATGAAAAGCTCGCAGGCAATGGATCAGTGATGGATAATTATGCCGGATGTGATTCCTCATGTAATAGCTATAACATAGGGTGACACAGAACTAGCTCCAATTCATCAATGTAATGTAGGCATGTATTCCGTAAATAGTCATACGTGCTTACGGAAAAGAACTTGCATGCCATCTTTTGTCCTACCCTCCCGTGGCAGTGGGGTCCTAGCGGAAACTAAGGGATATTAAGGCCTCCTTTTAATAGAGAACCGGACCAAAGCATTAACACAT
>NW_021258458.1:0-701 GCF_002162155.2 Triticum dicoccoides | reverse complement strand
GAGTTCCGTGGGGAGAACTGCCTCTGCTCCATAGACTAGAGCGAAAGGTGTCTGGCCAGTGGCTCGATTTGGCTTCGTCCTGATCGACCAAAGAACCACCGGCAGCTCCTCGATCCAGTTCTTTCCGCACTTGCGCAGCCTGTCAAAAGTCCTGGTCTTGAGCCCACGCAGCACTTCAGCATTTGCCCTCTCCGCTTGACCGTTGCTTCTCGGATGAGCAACAGAAGCGAAGCAGACCTTGGCGCCAAGATCTTGGACGTACTGCATGAAGGTGCGGCTCGTGAATTTCGTGCCGTTGTCGGTAATGATCCTGTTAGGGATCCCGAAACGGCAAACAATCAACCTGAAGAACTTGATTGCTGACTGTGCTGTCACCTTCCTCACTGGTTCCACTTCTGACCACTTTGTGAACTTGTCGATTGCAACGTACAAGTACTCAAAGCCCCCGACAGATCGGGAAAAGGGGCCGAGGATGTCAAGCCCCCAGACCAAAAATGGCCAGGATAAAGGGATCGTCTAGAGAGCTTGAGCTGGCTGGTGTATCTGCTTGGAATGGAACTGGCACGCTTCACACTTGGTTACTTGTGCAGTTGCATCCTGGAGGGTTGTCGGCCAAACGAAACCTTGCCGGAATGCTTTGCCGGCAAGTGCTCTTGTGCCAATGTGGTGACCACATATGTCTCCATGTATTTCTGCCAACA
>NW_021258457.1:0-735 GCF_002162155.2 Triticum dicoccoides | reverse complement strand
TTTTTTTCATGGACATACTAAACAATGGGATCCAAAGCCACGTCAAAGGGGCTCTCTCCGCCTCTCTTTAATTTCAACAATCCTTTCCTTGAATTCTCTCCTCGGCCCAATCACTTTTTATCTTTTTCATGCCCAAGGGTGTTCTAGGGCTAGTCCTTGTGAGATTCTTCGTCGCCTTGTCGTTCGCATCATCCCTACAAGTGGTTGTGGCGCAACAGCAAAGAACATGGTGCTCGATGGGCACAGGGTGCCGCCCCAACTTTGTTTATTTGTCACATCACAAAGTCATCACATCCATCATTTCACCAAGAGTAGATGTTGCCCTTACCTGGCTGTCATTTCTACAACACCCAATGGACTGTTGAGCAATAAGGCAATAGAAAACCCAACACACAGCTTCTCAACATTTGAAAAAGAGTCAACCGGCCTTTTGCTATGGCGACCCTACCAAAGCGCGGCAATACTTCATAGTGTGTGATGTCGTTAATTCATGACCATTCGCCGAATAAACTCCATCTTGCCTAGTTAGGGCTTCGATGATGAGTAGGTTTATAGACGATACAGAGCATTGGTACGTGTTATTATTAAAAGTTGGATTGTGTGCACCCTTAGAGCATCTCTAACAGCCGTCCAACGCGCGGCGCGCTAAAAAGTACTTTGTAGCGCACCCATCGTCTGGTTTGGCGTCGCGGACAGCGCTGGCTCCAGCAGCCGCGCTAGAATTTAGCGCGCGCG
>NW_021258456.1:0-398 GCF_002162155.2 Triticum dicoccoides | reverse complement strand
AAAATCCAATCTATCCATCTGTACTATTTTCATGCATGATCAAACAAGTTAAATTGATGTTTTAAGCAGAACAAGAAAAGGCACTTTAAAAGGCCATATTTGAATTTGAAATTTGAATCCTTGATTCAAATTTGTTCAAACACCCCTGGTATTAGTTGCATTAGCCCAATACACTCATATTGCCATGTTTCATGCATGCATCATATTGTTGCACATTGTTTGGTGATGCTTGTGTACCGATGCCCTTTGCGACAGGTTCTGTCCCCGAAGAGTACCCTGATTACCCTAGCGAAGAACCGTATCAGTGCATCGAACCATCAGGCAAGCAACCAACCATTTGATCATATCGATACAATCCCATGTTCTCGCTCCTGCTCTCTTTTACTGCATTAAGACAA
>NW_021258455.1:0-629 GCF_002162155.2 Triticum dicoccoides | reverse complement strand
TGGACTCTGTGCCGCTGGGCCTGCCAAGCTTGTATTTCCACTAGGGGTTGGTGCGCCACCAGTGGCGTCTCTTAAGAGGAAGTTTGTGCGGTGCCAGATAGACGAGCGACCTTTTCACCTCCTTTTTTCCAGATTGATGAACATGCACATATAAGCAAGGAACTTGCAATGGAATTTACACCTGATAACCAGACAATCAACCTTTGAACAAAGAACAATATTTTAGAGACCTTGATCTCATTGAGTGGTAGATTATTCCCAACCATATTAAACACTATATCATATGAATAAGTACAGAAAATTGTAAAACCAATCTGGCATATAACTAATTGTACGTATAAGGGGCTAGCAGGTTGAAGCTCGGCCAAGAGTGAAAGTTTACGATGACGGAGCAGTTGTTGTCTTTGCTCCTCCTGTTCACTGAAGCTCTGATAGCAGCGGATGGTTACAATGACGCAAGAGATGTTGTCTTTGCTCCTCCTATTCACCAGTTGCTCCATTAGATGCTTCGCAGCTTCCTATCCGCCCCTGTCTGCCCCTCTGGTGTCATTGATCTCATCAACAGCCTCTTGATTTGTCATTTACCTGAATTTTCATCATACTATAACAAAGCTTAATCGCATGACAGC
>NW_021258454.1:0-425 GCF_002162155.2 Triticum dicoccoides | reverse complement strand
ATGATTGACGAAGCGCAGGGTGCGATTACGTGTAGGTCATCAACGCTCGCAATTTTAGCCGATTCTGGCACGTTTTATGGACTATTAATCACTGTTTTGGGATCCGGAGTGATCTCCACGATTGAAAAACCCCAGCGTGCGTTTATGTGTCGGTCATCAACACACAATTTTGGCAGATTCTGGCCCGTTTCATGGATTATTACTCACTGTTTCGGGTCCCAAAGTGATTTGCACGACATACGAACCCTGGGGCGCTTTTACGTGTCGGTCATCAACACTCACATTTTTGGCTGATTCTGGTCCGTTTCGTGCACTATTACTCACCGTTTTGGGGCCCCAGAGTGATTTCCATGATTGACGATTCTCGGGGTGCGTTTACATGTCCGTCGTCAACACTCACAGTTTTGTCCAATTTTGACCCATTT
>NW_021258453.1:0-2154 GCF_002162155.2 Triticum dicoccoides | reverse complement strand
GTCCAATCTCGGTCCACTGGGGTGGATCGTGCGACACTTGTCTTAGCGAGTGCCGTGTTGGCTTTCCGTACTATCACGTGAAGCGAGTTTACTGTTTTGACTTCTTGTGGGAAAGTCTTTTGACTTTCGGTGCTCTGCTGGTGGGGTTCGTCATCGTCCTCGCTTGGTGCATCGAGCCCCTTGTGTCCGGCATTGAGTCTGCCGGACTGTTTAAAAACCCAACAATTTCGGTTGGTATGGTTTGCAGGCCTTCCGGAGGTACTGTGGATTTGACATATCCGATCTAAAATTTTGTTTAAATTTGATAGCTCGTCTCTGTTCTCCTTAAGAGGCCGTGTTGTATTGTTTGGCCGCGAGCTTTTGAATCCGGCGTTGACCGCCGTGCCCTTTGGGCTTTTTTCTTTATTCCGGCGCTGGTCTTTCCTGCGCCGTGACTGTCCGTTTCCATCTCTGATCTCGGATGTACTCGGGTCGCTGGTGCTGCATTTTGCTAGCCAGCTGTCTTCTCCTGCGCAAAAGCGCGTCATGAGGCTTGTTAGCGCGACCATTGTTCTTGGCTTCTCTTGGCCGAGGTGTCTGGCGAGCCATTCGTCTCGGGCGTTGTGTTTAAAAGCTGCTAGGGCTTCTGCGTCCGGACAGTCGACTATTTGGTTCTTTTTGGTAAGGAACCTGTTCCAGAATTTGCGCGCTGACTCTCCGGGCTGTTGGGTTATATGACTCAAATCGTCTGCATCCGGAGGGCGGACATAAGTCCCTTGAAAATTTGCTCTAAACGCGTCCTCAAGCTCTTCCCAACTTCCAACAGTATTTTTTGGGAGGCTTTTGAGCCAATGCCAAGCTGGCCCTTTGAGCTTGAGGGGTAGGTATTTTATGGCGTGGAGATCATCTCCTCTAGCCATGTGTATGTGTAGTATATAATCTTCTATCCAGACTCCGGGGTCTGTTGTGCCGTCGTATGCCTCTATGTTTATGGGTTTGAACCCTGCTGGAAATTCATGATCCAGCACCTCATCGGTAAAACATAGCGGGTGTGCGGCGCCCCTGTATTTGGGTGTGCCGCTGTCTTCGAACACTTGTCGTGTTGTGTTACTTCCTGGGGTCCTCTTTTTTTGGCCCGTAGATGGACCTAGTTGGGCCGTCTGTTTTTCCAGGATTATAATTCGGCTTGTGTGCAGCCCCGCTTGTCGCTTTGGGCCTGTCATCTGGCCGTCTAACCGGCTAGGCGGCCTCTTTATTTTTTGACTGTGAAGGCTCTATGGCTTCCTCGTCAAATTCTGGCAGCAACTTGTGCTTCGGGTAGCTCTTAGTTTGATGGCCATTGCCATATTTTTCTGTGGTCTTGAATACTTTGCTCCACTTCATTCTGAGCGTGTCTTCTGCTGTTTTGAGCTTCCATTTCGCCTTCTTTAAACTTCTTGCAGTGGCGACGAGTTTTTTGTGTATGTTCTTATGCTTGGGTGTTGGGTCCGGACTGTTGATTGCTCCCTGAAGGGGTTGATTATCCGGCTCGTCCTGTTCGTCGTCCGCTGGTTTGCCCTGCTCTATCGCTGGGTCATTAGGAAGGCTGCTTTGATCGAGGCGGGACTTAGGGCGGCGTCTACGTCGCCGTTTTGGTTCTTTATCGGCGAGATTATCCTCTGCCGCATCCCGTTGTTCCTCGTTATCGCTTCCCTTTGGGGTGTCCACCATGTATATGTCATATGATGAGGTGGTCTTCCAGTATCCTGTAGGCACTGGTTCTTGGTAGTCTCCGGCATCGTCGTCCATACCGTCGATGTCTTCGGAGTCGTAGTTGAGTACGTCGGTTAAATCATCGACGGTCGCTACGAAGTGGGTGGTGGGTGGGTTCTGAACTTCTTCGTCGTCCGCGTCCCAACCATCCTGGCCGTAGTTCGGCCAGGGCTCTCCGGATAGCGAGAGATGCTTTAGTGAATTTATAATATCGCCGAAGGGCGAGTGCTGAAAGATGTCCGCAGCGGTAAATTCCATGATCGGCGCCCAATCGGATTTGACTGGTAGGGGCGCAGGAGGTTCGGAGTCCGGCAGGGAGTCCGGCACCTCGGAGTCATGAGCTTTATGCGGGATAAGGTAAGTGTTCGGCTCCATCACCGTAGGAGTTGCGGCTCCCGAGGCGGTGTCCAGCCATCCGTCCTC
>NW_021258452.1:0-513 GCF_002162155.2 Triticum dicoccoides | reverse complement strand
TATCTATCTATACCTATACTAATTACAGACTCCCAAGAAATTACCACGTTAATTAGATTTTACAAGCCGTCCATCTGGTGGGACCGAATTATTACGGTGTAGATTCAATCATAAAATCATCAGCTAGAAAAAAACATTTCCTCGGTTGTAAAACAAAAGGAAAAAAATAATGCCGTTAGTCCTAAGAATAAATCTAATACAACAGCAATCTAATGGTTAAAATCTAATACAACAGCAATCTAATGGTTAAGATCTAATAAAACAGCCAGCACACGTAAATGACCAGGCCTGTACATATATAATTACAATATAGAGAGTCCATGCGTTCTATTCCACCCATTGGACAAAAGCCCCGTGTGTTCTCCCCCCGCTGGCATCTCCTTTCTCCTGTATTTCTTTTTATCCGCGGCGTGTTAGATCCAGCAGCAAATCATGGCGGATAGGCTTTGGCCTCTTCCTCCGGCTGCCATCCTCCTCCTCCTCTCTCTCTCTCTCTCTCTCTCTCTCTCTCTC
>NW_021258451.1:0-906 GCF_002162155.2 Triticum dicoccoides | reverse complement strand
TTTTGGTTCATCTGCTGCAGCAATTTGTATCTCACGGTACCCCGAGCGCAAATCTAACTTGGTTCAGAATGTTGGGCAATCTAATCTGGGTGGGAGGGTGATGAGAGGCTTCCGTGCGCCCGAAAAGGCTCTACGACGTGCCTCGGACGCGCCCATCCGACTAAATCCCCACTTCACGTCCAACTCTTTTTTTCTTTTTGCGTTCTCCACTGTGGGCAAGCGAGACCCATGTGCACAAATATGTGCGCGCGCACACACGCACGAGGTTTTGTTTCAGATATGCTAAGTCTCGTGCCTTTTTAGGGCCGTTTTGGCTTTTGGGAGCATATGCTCCCTAACGAATAGTAAATTCAAACAAAATAGTAAATAAAATTTAAAAATTCTGAATTTTTTCTAGATGTTCTTATTAGTGTGACAAGAGTACTTGCCAATTTTCATGCGAAATAGGATGACGGTGATTCCTCAGTGAAAAAAACAAAAATAAGTGTAACATTTGTCGTTCAATTTGCTTTTTTCACATATTAAGATACATAAGCTTTCCTGCTAAAAATTTGCAGGTAGTGTTTTGGTGTGACAATGATTACATCTATTTTTTTAGATAATATTTGGAAAAAAATCATGGGCGGGAGCATATGGTCCCAAGAGCCGAATTAGATTTCTGCTTTTTTTATGTTAAATCTTGTGTATAGCACTTACAGAGGGAGGGGAGAGGGGAGAAATTACCATGTTTGGTCCTTCAAGTCTCTGGCGCACAACGATTTCGTCCCACAACTCGAGAAACACTATAATACAATCCTTATAAACGCGAATACATAACAGTCTACGGCACCCTTATGGTCACCTCGACGGTAGAGCGCCTGATGGCGCTGCATGGCACTGCATTTTTGCGGAAATCCCCCTCCTTTT
>NW_021258450.1:0-702 GCF_002162155.2 Triticum dicoccoides | reverse complement strand
AAATCAATTTTCTAAAATACTAGGACATATTTAATGCAAAATTGACAAAATGGTTGGGTGTAAAAAGTTTAGATCCACCTCTCGTGAAAAAGACACATTTCCGCCGATTCAGCTGGAAGCGGGTCAAATTTGAACTGCAGCTGCCTCACAGTTTGCTATTTATTTTTTACAAAAATCATTTCTAGGTACATAAGTATCTATTTAATCAGAGAAACACCAAAAGTTTTCCAAGATTCAACCACTAGCTAGGAATGGTCAAGCCCGCCGTTTTGACCGCATTTTGAACCGGGCATAAAAAATTCAAACAAAATCAAAAAATTGGGAAACCTTCGCATTGTGTCATTATATGTGGCCAAGTTACCAAGAAAAATAACAAACTTGTAATACGGCAATTATTTTAAAAAAGTGTTCTCAGAAATGAGCAATCATCTCTGAAGATTCATGGCTTTCAAGCCAAATGATCAATCTTATGGCCACATTCGTGGCATAGTTTGTTCAAATGATCTCATATTGTGCACAAGGGTGCATATTGGAATGGCAAACAATGTTGCCTAAAGAAGTTTTCATCTTCTTTGGACGAAAAAATCATTTTTCATTTTCCGAGTGCCCGAAAGGAGGTTTTTTTGTGAAGGAACTACCAAATAATTGTTGCAAAATTGGACCAAATCAATTTTCTAAAATACTAGGACATATTTAATGCAA
>NW_021258449.1:0-1463 GCF_002162155.2 Triticum dicoccoides | reverse complement strand
AAACCATCTGCCCACTTGTTTGTCTGAGCCGCAATCAAAAAAGTATGCACGCCATCAATGAACTGGGGAGAGCATCGGTCATCGTACATCCACTGCCGGCGCATATTCATTACACACCACCGAATAGACCAAATTAATACAAGTTCATACATAAAGTTCATACAACACTTAAATACAACATACAAATAACTCTCTAGCTAAAGAATTTCAATGCAACAACAAATGCGATCAAGATCGCAACTAAGGTAACAATTGATCCAATAGCATAATGATACCAAGCCACACTATCAATGGCATATTTTCTAATCTTCAACCGCAATTTCTCCATCTTGATCTTGTGGTCATCGACGACCACTAGTAGAAAAACACCTAATAGTCCCGGTTCGTAAGGGCCTTTAGTCCCGGTTCATGAACCGGGACTAATGGGTCGTTACTAATACCTCCACCCATTAGTCCCGGTTCAAACATGAACCGGGACCAATGTGCCTCCATGTGGCCCTGTGCGCCGAGCCCAGTCAGGGGGCCTTTGGTCCCGGTTGGTTGCTCCAACCGGGACCAAAAGTCCATGTTTTTTTACAAAAGTGGCTGCTTTAGGGGTTTTGGGGGTTATTTTTAGGTTGTTATTAGCTAGCTAATAGAGAGAAGTGTCCTCTCTTATATCTTCGTCCTTGGTTTATCAACGATGCTGCTATGTTCATTTCACCCGTTGATATAACATGCTCATGCATCCTCGCATCATACATCATCATATATAATAACAAGTCCTACTAATCATGCATCATCATACAACTTCTACTCGTTATTAATAATAAGTCATGCGATCATCATCCTCATACTCATCGAACCCAACCCTGCATAATTGTTCTTAGCACATGATCATCAGTATCAGGTATAACCTAAATACCCTTAAGGTAAAATAGCATAAAGCAATATAGACCCTGACTCTCCATTATGAAGAATGGCGATCATCCTGTCTCCAATTCTTGCCCTTCGTTGCTTATTGCTTCCAAGAAGCTCCTTACGACTGTCCATACATTTTTTCCATTCTTTGATTGTTATGTCTCCACTTCTTTTAGAAACCCGGTATGGACAGTTGAGATTCGTAGGACGACCTGGTTGTATGTTCAAAACATGAAAGCTACCATGCGTATACATCAGATGAGGCACACAATCATTCGGGATTATCTGTTGAAAAACATAGTAATAACGTCGTAGTTAGCAATGATGTACTAGTTTTAGAAGTGTGCAAAAAGATGCATGGATGTTGTATTAGTAAAAAATAATCTTAGCAGGGTATCTCCATGGTAGTTACTGTAGTTCAACACGTGCACTAGTGGCATGTATTGACCATAATGTTGAGGAGTTTGATTGTAGATATTGTAATTCTCAAGATCAGTACAAAATCCGATCAGATGATTTTTCTCCTGATAAGTTAATTCGGAGCCTTCGGTGTAGTAGGTTCT
>NW_021258448.1:0-1092 GCF_002162155.2 Triticum dicoccoides | reverse complement strand
ATCTCTACTTCGACAAGATGTGTCAAGGAAACCGCTTCGCATTACGTGCAGTAGCTGGTTGTGAAAAATGGTTCGAATAATGATCGGACCGCGGCGTGATGTCATGCTATGAAAAGCTGTCAGCAGATTAGATTTGTGGAATATTGTACTCTCTATGGTGGCATGTGGAATTTGTTTTGCAGAGCCGGACACGATTATTGTGTTCAAAATCTTCTATGGAGTATTCGGAGAAGGAACCCGCCTTGCAATGCCGAAGACAATCTGCGCGCCGGACTCATCGTCATTGAAGCCTGGTTCAGGGGCTACTGAGGGAGTCCTGGATTAAGGGGTCCTCGGACAGCCGGACTATATACTTTGGCCGGACTATTGGACTATGAAGATACAAGATTGAAGACTTCGTCCCGTGTCCGGATGGGACTCTCCTTTGCATGGAAGGCAAGCTTGACAATTCGGATATGTAGATCTCCTTATCTGTCACCGACTTTGTGTAACCCTAGCCCCCTCCGGTGTCTATATAAACCAGAGGGTTTAGTCCGTAGGACAACAACAATCATAATCATAGGCTAGCTTCTAGAGTTTAGCGTCTACGATCTCGTGGTAGATCAACTCTTGTAATACTCATATCATCAAGATCAATCAAGCAGGAAGTAGGGTATTACCTCCATCGAGAGGGCCCGAACCTGGGTAAAAACATCGTGTCCCCTGCCTCCTATTACCATTAGCCTTAGACGCACAGTTCCGGACCCCCTACCTGAGATCTGCCGGTTTTGACACCGACAGGCCCCCTAGGACTCCACCGACCTCAACCCCAACTCCATATATTCACTTTCGGGGAGAAAAAAATCAGGGAGAAGGATTCATCGTGTTTTACGATACGGAACCGCCGCCAAGCCCTAATCTTCCTCTGGAGGGCTAATCTGGAGTCTGTTTGGGGCTCCCTAGAGGGGAATCCGTCGCCATCGTCGTCATCAACCATCCTCCATCACAAATTTCATGACGCTCACCACCGTGCGTGAGTAATCCCATCATAGTGTTGCTGGACGGTGATGGGTAGGATGAGATTTACCATGTAATCGAGTTAGTTTTGTTAGG
>NW_021258447.1:0-421 GCF_002162155.2 Triticum dicoccoides | reverse complement strand
AGCCTCCAATTAAGTTGTGGAGATTGCCCCAACCTTGTTTGTAAAGGTCCGGTCGCCGCCTTCAAGGGCACCAATAGTGGAATCACGACTCTTGCATTGTGCGAGGGCGTCAGGAGATTACGGTGGCTAGTGGCTTCTTGGGGAGCATTGTGCCTCCACACCGCTCTAACGGAGACGTACTTCCCCTCAAAAGGAAGGAACTTCGGTAACACATCCTCGTCTCCACCGGCTCCACTCTTGGTTATCTTATCCCTTTACTTGTGCAAGCTTATTTGTGTTCCTCTCCTTGCTTGCTCGTGTGCTTGTGTTGTCGCATCATATAGGTTGTCCACCTAGTTGCACATCTAGACAACCTTTATTATTGCAAAGTTTAAATTGGTAAAGAAAAGATTAAAAATTGTTAGTTGCCTATTCACCCCCC
>NW_021258446.1:0-784 GCF_002162155.2 Triticum dicoccoides | reverse complement strand
TGCAGATGGAAAGCTGGGGATGAAATATCACTTGGTGCAGAAGGATAGCTAGGCATGCAAACTTCATAGTTCACCGAGGTAAAGACTCATTTGAAATCAGAATTTTCACTTGTAGAATGATGTTGTTTACATATGCCTAATGACTCGGTATGATATATTCGTCTTTAGCTGTACTACAAGTATTTTCTTATTTCTTCCTTCCTTCCAATGGTTAGTCACTGTGAAATGTGGACGCTTTACCTTCAGCCACACAAATTCTTGATAGTTTATGGAAAAAATATCAACATTTGATATGGAACAAAACTAGAACTTCAAGTATTTTGGATCGCTTGGATAGAAGCAGTCACGCGTTAGCTCAGCCCACCTTTGCTCCACACTCCTAGAGTTTAGTCTATTAAGCTTCTGCTTAGCCAAGTGATGTTTTTCTTTGTGTCCAAAACCTCATCTATATAGCATATACTAATTTGGAGTCCATAGTAAGTAAGGTAGTATTTAGTCTGATGCTTATTATTACTTCATGAAACTCAATTTTGTCATATAGTTGTAAATATTATGGCCAGAAAGACTAGCCAGGAATGAGGTTGAGATACACACATGGAACATAATAAATCTTACTATACCTTCTATCGGTGTATTGCCTATGTATTTACTATCATAATTCATTTTAGAGTTTCACACACGAGCCCTTTGCGTAAGGTATCTTGCAAGAAGGTTGTTCATAAGAGAAATTTTGATGTTTGGTGTTATGAATAACATATGGGCCATACTTTGATAATAATATATT
>NW_021258445.1:0-805 GCF_002162155.2 Triticum dicoccoides | reverse complement strand
GCTACAGGGTTAGGCGGGACGGGGGCACTGGGGGGTAGCAATGCCACCGGAGCGTCGCACCGGGCCCTCATACATGCGCGGTGGTGTGGTGGAATGTCCGAAGAGGCGGGACGCGTCTCCGGTGCGTGGCTCCCCCTCACGGACGGCGATGACACGGTAGTAGACGTTCTGCGGTAACGATGCGGCGTCAATATTACTAAATACTCAGAGCACGATAAAATCAAGAGTTTTTTTGCACGACATGGGCACATGTGCTATAGGAACGATGGTATTTTTACATAATTTTTGGTGATGGAGAAGTATCCGAAAAATTCCCTCTACGCGGATTGCTCTTCGCGCGTCTAAGGCTATGGCCGGCGGCCTCCGGGGGCTAGCATGCCGCCAAATCTTGCGTAGGCGGCCTCTCACAAGTCTGGAAGTGTTGTGGCGGTTGCAAACACCCGGCACGCGTGTCCGAGGTGTGCCCCCCTCACGGACGGCGCTGCCGCCGGCACCTGGAGGGGGGAAACGGACGTGTGGGGTCTACACGGAGGGGATCTTGCTGTGGGTCTGGCCCGGATGTTGCTCCAAAGTGTTCCTATGGGCTGACCTAACACAACCGGGTGGGGAGGTCCACTGGTCAAAGCCCGTCCGTGCAAAGTCAAAGGGCTAGATCCCATGGTCAAACGCTACAGGGTTAGGCGGGACGAGGGCACTGGGGGCGTACCAATGCCACCGGAGCGTCGCACCGGGCCCTCATACATGCGCGGTGGTGTGGTGGCATGTCCGAAGAGGCGGGACGCATCTCCGGTGCGTGCCCCCCCCC
>NW_021258444.1:0-385 GCF_002162155.2 Triticum dicoccoides | reverse complement strand
ACGATGGCTATCCCGAGCCAAAACGCCCGGCAAGTACCGGACGACCGGATCATCGCGAGCCACCGGACGTCCTGTACCCATCGGACGACCGACGCCTGTCTGCGCACAGAGATCGGGCCCGTGGCCCATGTAACCCCTCGCCCCTCACTTACCCCTTCGTGGCTTTCGACTATATATACTCCTCCACCTCTTCCATTTCAGGGTTAGCATAGGTTTAGCTCATTTGAGATAGAGCTTTGCACATCCATACGGATCTACTCCATCGAGAGAGACCGCGCCTCTATGGAGAAGATCCACCGTGGATTCAAGACCCCTTCATGGGATGACCCCTCAAGACCTCCTCACGGAGAAGAACCGGTTACCTATGTATCATCCCATGTTTATC
>NW_021258443.1:0-737 GCF_002162155.2 Triticum dicoccoides | reverse complement strand
GAGAGCAAATGATACATACAAGCATCAAAGGATCGCTTGTACTCCGTCACAGTTCCTGTTTGCCGAAGCTGCAATAAAATTGACATCTGCCCATCATAATCATCAGTGCCAAACTCTGCCACTAGCACAGCAATGAAGGCATCCCAAATAACCTGACCATGTGTGCGTTTGTAAGCTTGCAACCAAAGAGCAGCATGATCCTCAAAGTACAGTGTGGCAGTACTAATCCAGTGTCGACCAGGAACATTATACATGTCAAAGTATGTGTAGCAATTATCAATCCAGAGTAATGCAAACTGCCCTTTGAAGACCGGAAATGCATGTCTGGGAGGCTTGAGGTGAAATCCATCACGGCAGTCGTCGCGGTGCTCGTGGCAGTCGTGGTCGTCGCCACGGACTCGGCGGCGCTCGTAGTAGTCGCCGGCGTCGCGGCGGCGCTCGTAGTAGTCGTCGGCGTCGCGACGGCTCTCGTAGTAGTCGCTGGCGTCGTGGTGGCCCTCGCGTCGCCCGCGTGGAAGCTCCTCACCGCGAGGTCCGTGCGGTAGGTTGCTCTCCTTGTCGGCGTGCCCCTGGCGGTGATCCTCGGGTTCGTCCTCGTCGGGTAGCAGCACGCGCAGGGGGGCACCGTTGCCTCCGATCTGGGGGCCGCCGTTGCCTCCAAGCTGGGGGCCGCCGCCGATCTGATTTTTGGCGTGGTCGCTGGAAGGAGCAGCCGGAGAGCGCGCTCGCTTGACCTC
>NW_021258442.1:0-393 GCF_002162155.2 Triticum dicoccoides | reverse complement strand
CACAAATGAATTGCATTGATAAGTTCACATGTAGCAAAATCCGGATTGAAGTGATCCTCCAATTTCAAGAATAGCATACTGAATATGGATCTATTAAATAATACTGAATGTCATGATGGCCTTCCCAGGAGATGTAGTTCTGAATATCCTACTGCTCTATGGATCCATTATTGCAAGAACTGTATAACAATATGCACCGAGCTGCTTCATACCATCATTTAGCGTCTCTGTATTCTATCTGATTAGCTTTCCTTAGTGCCATCTGATGAGAGGCATTCTTGTTGCCCTGTACACATCTTGTGCTCCTATGATGGGGCAGATGATGTTATTTAATTAATTATTGGAAGAAAATGATAATCCATTGGGCTCCCTTCCTTCCTCATGTCTTTTTTT
>NW_021258441.1:0-927 GCF_002162155.2 Triticum dicoccoides | reverse complement strand
ATCTGCCGACTCATCAGTAAGAGGGCCCGACCGCAAAGTATCAAGCTCAACCTTCATGTTTTTTAGGTGACGATGAGGAGCCTTGAGAGTCATCTTATCCCAGACATGCAAGTCCGCATGGACAGCTGCTGTTCTCTCTGCTAATGGTGCTAATGCATTTGACCTTTCCCAATACTCAGTCACCCGTGCCATAACCTCATCTTCCTGTAGCCACCTAGCTTCAAACTGATCCTGCCTGTGTGCAGCTTGTTGGTCAGCTGTCGCATCCCCTTCTGTATCCAACAGCAACGGCCGATGGTCTGACTTTGTATGCGGGGTATTAGTCACTGTAGCGTTTGGAAACAGGCCATGGAATTCTCCATTGCACACTGCTCGATCTAGCCGTTCCCGCAACCTCCTTCTCCTCCATATGAATTGATCGCCTTTGTAGCCCATATCCCCTAGCTCGCAGTCCACAAGCACATCTCGGAAATCTTGTATCATTCGGACAGGGCGTGGGGCCCCAACACTTTCCACCACCTCAACCTTATCCATCTTCAATTTTTTCATTAATTTTCCTGCCCTTGCTTTGTTCAGATGTGTTTCGGACAGGAATAACACATCTGGCACTCTCTGCCGGGGCACTGGCCATACCACGGCAGTTCCAACATAGTGTTTTCATTGCTGACGGTGATCCTCCTCGCGTGAGGTCGCCAATGGATTAGATGGTTCAATAGTTGAAGACTTGTGTCGTTTCAGATCATGTATCTTCTGCGGCGTGTTCAAAAGGCCTTTGTCAACCGCTTCACTACTGCCATTCTCTAGCAGATTCATCTTTTCATTCACGAAGCCAGGTGGGCGTAGTTGATGGATTAGTTGTCTTCCCGATCACCAGGCCATCGTCCCCGATGAGGCGTTTGCGAGCCACAGGAACAATTGCATTACCTG
>NW_021258440.1:0-435 GCF_002162155.2 Triticum dicoccoides | reverse complement strand
ATGCCAAAACTTTGAAGTAAACTGTGTTCCTCTATCTGATACGATGGTCCTCAGAACTCCATGCAGACATACGATCCTGGACATATATATCTTGGCCAACTTCGCACTTGTATAGGTGGTTTTCACTGGGATAAAGTGAGCCACTTTGGTCAAGCAATCAACTACTACCCATATAGAATCATATCCTGCTTTGGTTCTGGGCAATCTGGTGATAAAATCCATGCCAAGTTTATCCCCACTTCCATTCGGGTATCGGCATAGGCTGTAACAGTCCTGCTGGCTTCTGATGCTCTGCCTTTACTCTTTGACAAACATCACATACGGCTACATACTCGGCGATATCCTTCTTCATACCAGTCCACCAGAAACGTTCCTTCAAATCCAAATACATCTTGGTGTTTCCGGGGTGTATCGAGTATGGTGAGTCATGAGCCT
>NW_021258439.1:0-1276 GCF_002162155.2 Triticum dicoccoides | reverse complement strand
TCCTTATATGCCTACATAATTTAGATTGTTTCTAAGTGAGCAATGCTGAAAATAAACTGAGAATGCTAGATAGAAAAAGATAAAGAGGAAGTACTTATAGCATGCTGGCGGGCTAAAGGAGTCTGTGAACGCCCCGTACTCTCTAACTGGCTCGGGTTGCTAGCCCGAAGCTGTGTGTACGAGATCGAAGGAGTGATCAAGCCGTCGAAACACGGATACCGGCCATTCTTCTTCCCCTGGATGGCCACCACCGCCGTGTCGTCGATCTGAGACTGGGCGACCTCGGCAACAGGAACATCCGGATGCAACTCTTGATAGTGATGAATGTAAGACCCCAGGTGCTCCTCGGTCTTGCCGTAGTACTGGCTCTCGCCCTCCTTGCGACGACTCCGCTCGCGGGCCAGCTTCCACGACTCCATGTCTGAGAGCGGCCTCTTCAACTTGTCCTCCTACAACGTCAAATAGAAGTTAGCCATACATAAGAACATGACGGTAAAGAAGAACAAAAATGCATCATGCACATAGATATACCTTCATGGCCTTGAAGCTCCAGTGGTTCCTGTTTCCTTGGCCGTGTGTCCCGTCGGCTCCACGGTTAGCCCGGCCCTTGATGCTCTTGGCAGCAAACTCTGCATCGGCGCCGAGCCACCTATCCACCAAACTCGCCCATCCGTCATGCCTTCCATAGCACCAACGAGGAACAACCTATGCAAAATTTGGAAGCATGACATGTGAGCACGAAACATAGAGTTGACTGCTTGAAACAATGAAAAGTTAGTAATAGTTACCATCATGAACCGCAAGCACACGCCAGACACGCTCGGGAACATAGCCCCGAACCATCACCGGCATAATCCGCTCAATCCATACATGATAGTCATGACTCTTGAGCCCGGTCACTCTGCCCGTTGAAAGATTGACCCCCTTACTTATATTCGACGCATAACCATCAGTGAACTTCACGACGTGTTTCAGCCACTTGAATGCCTCCATCTTATGATCCTTTTTAAGTACGAAGTCAGCATCTGGCTTGAACCAAGATTTTCGACTGCCTGTGGGAGGTTGCATGTGAAGACGTGGTCTATCACAAATATTCTGTTGATCGACTCTAGCATTAACATTATCCTTTGTCTTATCAGGAATGTTGAGGATCGTGTTAAAAAGGGACTCTGCGACATTCTTTTCGGTGTGCATCACGTCGATGTTGTATGGAAGTTTGAGGTCCTTAAAATAGGGAAGCTGCGTGAAGGGGGTAATGTGAGTCCAGTTGTGCGTC
>NW_021258438.1:0-1049 GCF_002162155.2 Triticum dicoccoides | reverse complement strand
CTCACGAGACAAAGTCTAAAAAGAACATCTCAAGAACTAAAATTACAAAGAAAAATGAAACAAAGAAAATATATAGCACCATGCACCTTCGCCTTGCAAATGTGGAATGCAATGTGGAAAACCAGAAGTTCAACCATTAATTAAAAAGAAGTCTAGCTTCTACTGAAGATAGTGGATGATCAAAAAATTATCCCAAAAACATAGATTAAAGGAAAAGAGGATGCATGTGTGTGTGGTCCAGCTGGACAGTTACACACATGACGATAGTCAACAACATAAAACAAACTTGATTTTTTATACAACAACAGCAACAGACTAGATCGTATTGCCTCATCTCCTAAAAGCATGAGTAAAGAGCACAGAAGTTCAAGTACGAAAGTTATAGCAGTCCAGCTTGTACAACGGAATGTAAAATGATTATAAAAACAACCCCGATTAAATTTGGTTCCGAGATTTAATCGTTTGGGTCAACTCCAACACGTCAATAGCCATTTCGAACGTCATCATACTCCAGATAAAACATCAAAAAAAGATCCGCCATCAAGCTGACCGCCCGAACAACGAACCATGGCAGGAGGCAGAAGGTCCAATCCACAATTTTGGAATTAATGAGCCAGCCAAATCAAATTAACAACGCGGGAAGGATTCAAACTGCCATTTCGAATGTCATCATGCTCCAGATAAACATGAAAATGATTCTCATCATGTTGTCCCTCCAACAGAAAAACACGCCGGGAGGAAGAAGATCCAATCGCCGGATTTCGATTTTTATGAGCTCGCATAATCAAATTAACAACATGGGCAGGATTCAGTCTCACTAATGCACGCAAATTCACCGCCAATTTGAACAGCAAAACTACAATCTACAACAGCGGCCGAAACCAGTCCCGTGGACAAAGAACAAAGGCGGCGAAACACCAAATCGAATTCGTTCGAAAATAACAACGAAACATGCAGTAAACTCATACCTAAACCCAATTCTCATCGTGTTAGAGATTCTATAACATCCAGTACATGCAAAACATTGTAACAGACCCATGTTCATCACC
>NW_021258437.1:0-1221 GCF_002162155.2 Triticum dicoccoides | reverse complement strand
AACGATAGTGGTAACTCGATAAGAGACATCATGGTATGCACCATATCCAATAGGGTGCAACTATGACGTTTGGACACACCATCACACTATGGTGTTCCAGGCTGTATCAGTTGTGAAACAATTTCCACAATGTCTTAATTCTGTGCCAAACTCGTGATTCAGATATTCATCTCTATGATCATATCATAGATCTTTTATCCTCTTGTCACGACGATCTTTCAACTTCACACTGAAATTACTTGAACCTTTCAATAATTCAGACTCGTGATTCATCAAGTAAATATACTCAACATCTACTCGAATCATCTGTGAAGTAAGAACATAACGATATTCACTGCATGCCTCAGCACTCATTGGACTGCACACATCAAAATGTGTTACTTCCAACAAGTTGCTATCTTGTTCCATCTTACTGAAAACGAGGCTTTTCAGTCATCTTGCCCATGTGGCATGATTTGCATGTCCCAAGTGATTCAAAATCAAGTGAGTCAAAATGGTCCATTTGCATGGAGTTTCTTCATGCATATACACCAATAGACATGGTTCGCATGTCTCAAACTTTTCAAAAACGAGTGAGCCCAAAGATCCATCAATATGGAGCTTCTTCATGCGTTTTATACCGATATGACTTACGTGGCAGTGCCACAAGTAGGTGGTACTATCATTACTATCTTTTGGCATGAACATGTGTATCACTACGATCGAGATTTAATAAACCATCCATTTTAGGTGTAAGACCATTGAAGGTTTTATTCAAATAAACAGAGTAACCATTATTCTCCTTAAATGAATAACCGTATTGCGATAGACGTAATCCAATCATGTCTATGCTCAACGCAAACACCAAATAACAATTATTTAGGTTTAACACCAATCTCTTTGGTAGAGGGAGCGTGCGATGCTTGATCATATCAAGCTTGGAAAAACTTCCAACACATATCGTCAGCTCACCTTTAGCTAGTCTCCGTTTATTCCGTAGCCTTTTGTTTCGAGTTACTAACACTTAGCAACCGAACCGGTATCTAATACCCTGGTGCTACTAGGAGTACTAGCAAAGTACACATTAACACAATGTATATCCAATATACTTCTATCGACCTTGCCAGCCTTCTTATCTACCAAGTATCTAGGGTAATTCTGCTCTAGTGGTTGTTCCCCTTATTATAGAAGCACTTAGTCTCGGGTTTGGGTTTTACCTTGGGTTTCTTCACTAGAGCAGCA
>NW_021258436.1:0-401 GCF_002162155.2 Triticum dicoccoides | reverse complement strand
CAAAAAGTTATCGCATCGTGAAAAAAATGGAACGCATGGGCATATTTGCTAGTACAAATAAGTTTCCACAACCCAAATATTTTCCATCAACAAGACACATAATTCTGCCAAGCCCACGAATTTTGATTAAATTGTTTCATTCAATTACAACAATCATTAGAGGTACATCACTAAAGCCACATTGCCATCATTACAACGAAAAATAGTCCAACTCATACATTATACACATAATAGTCACTGCCAAATTACAAATGATCGCTTCAAATGCAGCACCATGGGTTGCATGAGATTTGTCCTTGAGATGGAGGAGGTAGAAGTGGATGATGCCATTCTCGCTCTGGTAAAAGGCAGGAAATAATCCTGAGCATTTGTTAAAATAGTACACTAATGAGTTTCTAGCT
>NW_021258435.1:0-2786 GCF_002162155.2 Triticum dicoccoides | reverse complement strand
TACTTAAGTATTTCGAAATTACATGGGCCTGGCCCATTAATAAGGTGACGCAGCACCTAGAATAGCCTATGGACGAATATTATGAAGTGGCATCTTGTATATTTCGTCCAAGGCTTCATGCACTCCTTATGGCGGCTTTAAAGTCCTGAAATCATCACTTGTAACTCCGTTCTTGATCCCCTTGCGCATGCCATCAACTCCATGCGTGTTCTTGCTCCAATGTTCATCCTTCTCCAAGCTAGGCCCTTCATTTGTAAGCAAAACAAATGTATCCAATTTAGGCAGCATCATAATCTCATGAACATTAGAATCATTACCAAGAAACGAAAGTACCTGGTAATTTAATTGGCGTGCGCGAGCTCTAGTAATTGGTCCAGTATATGTAACAGTAGGGGCTGTGGGTGTAACAATGGTATTGATGTCCTCATCATGATGGCATGCGCAAGGGGAACAAGAACGGAGTTACAAGTGATGATTCCAGGACACTGAAGCCACCATAATGAGTGCATGAAGCATGGGACGAAATATACAAGATGCCACTTCATAAATTTCGTCCAGAGGCTATTTTAGGTGCTGCGTCACCTTATTATTGGGCCAGGCCCATGTATTTTCGAAGTACTTAAGTATAGGCTGTTTTTAGAGTCCGTATGTGTGGGGAAACAAGAGTTAGGGTTGGTTTCGGACCCCTCCACCAAGGGCCACGAAATTCCCCCTCTCTCCTCCATATATACAGCCCTTAGGGCATCGTTTAGACTTTGGGTTTTGTTTAGATTAAAAGTTCGCCATAGCTGCAACTTCGCGTACTTCGTTTGTGTCCAACGACCGGACCAAGACATCACAGAACCCCACCTTTATCAATAAAGCTTTCATCTTATATTCGCAATATCCAGATTGCCATCTCAGTTTCTTGCTTGTTCTTCATTTGCTCGCAGGAAACAGGCCCTCGTGGTCTGGTTGATCGTGCTCCGGCGTGGTCGATAACCCCTCAGAGTTGGTTTAGCGATTGCTATGGCGCGACGTCCTCGCACGTTCGTAGTCGGATCGTCAAAGTCGACTTCCTCTAAAACGATAGCCACTATCTCATCGAAAGACGGGACACCTTTGCCTCTATCAGGTCACTCATGCACTTGCGTCCAAATTGATTCGCTCTTGGAGTGGAAGAGGTAGAATATCCAATGGTGACAAAGGGTTGAATCCGTAGACGACCTCGAAAGGGGACTTGCCGGTTGTTGAGTGTCTTGCTCGGTTGTAGGCGAACTCGGCGATGGGTAGACACTCCTCCCACTCCTTGATGTTCTTCTTGATGAGTACTCGAAGTAGAGCGGAGAGTGTACGGTTTGTCACCTCCGTTTGGCCGTCGTTTTGAGGATGGTACGCCGTGGAAAAGAGTAGCTTGATTCCGAGCTTGGCGCATAGGGTCTTCCAAAAGTAGCTAAGGAACTTGACGTCGCGGTCCGTGACAATTGTCTTTGGCACACCATGGAGACGCAATATTTCCCTACAAAAGAGATTAGCAACATGTGAAGCATCGTCTATCTTGTGACAAGGAATAAAATGTGCCATTTTGGAGAAACGGTCCACAACGACAAATAGGGAATCTTTCCCATTGCGAGTCCTAGGCAAACCAAGTACAAAGTCCATGCTAATGTCTTCCCAAGGCTGGTATGGAATTGGTAAAGGCATATAGAGACCATGAGATTGAGCTTTGGACTCAGCTTTGCGACATGTAGAACACCGGTTGGTGAAACGATTGACATCCCGAAACATCGTAGGCCAAAAGTAGCTCTTTGAGAGTGTGGCGAATGTCTTGTCGCGTCCGAAGTGTCCCATTAAGCCTCCTCAATGAGATTCCTGCAAAAGCAACAAACGAAGAGAGGACTCGGGAATACAAAGTTTGTTAGCTCTCATAAGGTAGCCATCTTTGATGTAATAGCGTTCCCAAGATGTATTCGACAAACACTTGGCATAAGGAATGGCAAAAGTTGCATCATGCTCATATAAGTCTTTGATATTGATAAAGGCGGGGTGTCCCGATCTTTCGATGAGATGATAACAATCGATTTGCTGGAGACGACTTTGACGATCCGACTACAAACGTGCAACGACGTTGTGCCTTAGCAATCGCTAAACCAACTCCGAGAGGTTATTGACCACGCCGGAGCACGATCAACCTGACCACGAGGGTCTGTTTCCTGCGAGCAAACGAAGAACAAGCAAGAAACTAAGATTGCAATCTGGATATTGCGAATATAAGATGAAAGCTTTATTGATCAAGGTGGGGTTCTGTGACGCCTTTGTCTGGTCGTTGAACACAAACGAAGTACGCGAAGTTGCAGCTATGGTGAACTTTTAATCTAAACAAAACCCAAAGTCTAAACGATGCCCTAAGGGCTGTATATATGGAGGAAGAGGGGGGAATTTCGTGGCCCTTGGTGGAGGGGTCCGAAATCAACCCTATCTCTTGTTTCCCCACACATACGAACTCTAAAAATAGCCTATACTTATGTATTTCGAAATTACATGGGCCTGGCCCAATAATAAGGTGACGCAGCACCTAAAATAGCCTCGGGACGAAATTTATGAAGTGGCATCTTGTATATTTCGTCCAAGGCTTCATGCACCCATTATGGTGGCTTCAAAGTCCTGAAATCATCACTTGTAACTCCGTTCTTGTTCCCCTTGCGCATGCCATCATCTCCATGCTTGTTCTTGCTCCAATGTTCATCCTTCTCCAAGCTAGGCCCTTCATTTGTAAGCAAAACAAATGTATCCAATTTAGGCAGCAT
>NW_021258434.1:0-957 GCF_002162155.2 Triticum dicoccoides | reverse complement strand
CTTGTACATGGTTCATGTGGAGGCAGGCATGAGATGACCGCAACCTTTTGGGAGCACGTGGTCATGGCCAATGTGGTCCCCCAGGCAAGGTGTATGACTTATCCTGCTCTAGTAGGTGGGCACTTTTTTTTCGCATATTGCCAGGTGTTTTGATCTTCAAATCACAAACTAAATTATACACATGCTCACTTGCATTCAATACACATTTTCTTTTTGCATATATGCCAAGTTAATGTTTTGACCTTCAAATCACATAATAAATTTTACACATGCTCACTTACATGTAATACACATGGCTCTTAATGAGATTTCAACAAAATGAGGCCGTGGTGTATGAATTCTCCTCCCAGATGCATGCCATGATCATGGTAGGGTGTGCATAAAGTTTGGGATCATTTGGTGGGACCGGCAAGGAAAACCTCTTTCAAACTTGCCCTCCAGCAAACCTGAGTGGTCCGGCTTGTACATGGTTCATGTGGAGGCATGTGTGAGATGACCCCAACCTTTTGGGAGCACGTGGGCATGGCCAATGTGGTCCCCCAAGCAAGGTGTGCACGAATTCAGACACAATACGCATGTTGCGTCACACCGGGGCACTGTTATAGGGTTTTATCGATGCAAAACACCTACAAAATGCATCAAGTGTCGGAAATGAATGATAGTTGCCATGCAAGCTTGCTATGCTCATCGTAGGGTGTGCATAAAGTTTGGTATCCATTGGTGTGAACGAGAAGAAAAAACTGCTTCTAGTACATGCTACAAGTGGAGGCACACATGCGATTGTCCCAACTAGATTTGATTTAATAATATTTCAAGTATGAAACAGAAAAGAAAAATTATAATTAGGAAAGACAACCATGAAAAGTGAAATAAAAGACAACATTATATCATACATTATTTAAATTTATAACCGTCAGAACAAACAAAAGAGGAGAATATAGAAAACAGAAGAAAAAT
>NW_021258433.1:0-390 GCF_002162155.2 Triticum dicoccoides | reverse complement strand
TTGCAGCAGAGGAAGAGAACTCAGAGTCTTCAAGGGATGGAGTTCCTAGCAGCACAGCTCTTCGAGGAGGTGTGGAGTCAAACTTGAATCGCTCAGTGAAGCCATCCTATTGAAGATCATCTTCAGAGCACATCATCATTAGACCTTTCCATGTGCGGTGACAGGTTTCATGGGCAACGAAAGCATTCTTGGTGGCAAGATTGCGAATGCGATTAACATCCACCAAGAGGCTTTTCATCTGACGCTTTAGCCAGCCATGATGCCTATCCTGTTTCTGATGAAGAGCCACAAGAAGCTCTCGGTCATTGAGAACACGAGTGCGCTTCTTGGGTCTTGGAGCAGTTGTACTATCAGTGGCTTCAGTAGACGCAGGGTGTGGTGCACATGTAG
>NW_021258432.1:0-451 GCF_002162155.2 Triticum dicoccoides | reverse complement strand
AATTTTGGGGTCCCGAAGCGATTTCCATGGTTGTGAACCCCGGGGTGTCAATACTCGCAGTTTTGGCTGATTCTTGCCCGTTTCATGGACTATTACTCACCGTTTTGGGGTCCCAAAGCGATTTCCACGATTGACGATCACCGGGTGCGTTTACATGTCCATCATCAACGCTCACAGTATTGGCCAATTCTGACCCGTTTCATGGACTATTACTCACCGTTTTGGGGTCCGGAAGCGATTTCCATAGTTGTTGAACCCCAAGGTGCGCTTACGTGTCGGTCATCAACACTCGCAGTTTTGGCCGATCCTGGCCTGTTTCATTGACTGTTACTCACTGCTTTGGGTTCCCAGGGTGATTTCCACAATTAACGAACCCTGGGATGCGTTTACGTGTCAATCATCAACACTCGCGGTTTTTGTCGATTCTGACATGTTTCGTCGACTATTACTC
>NW_021258431.1:0-1049 GCF_002162155.2 Triticum dicoccoides | reverse complement strand
GACTTTTAATATGTTTCAAAGATTCATGATCAGAATGTATAACAAATTCTTTGGGCCATAAATAATGTTGCCATGTTTCTAAAGTCCGAACAAGAGCATATAATTCTTTATCATAAGTAGAATAATTCAGACTAGGCCCACTCAATTTTTCAGAAAAGTATGCAACAGGTTTGCCATCTTGTAATAACACACCTCCTAATCCAATTCCACTAGCATCACATTCAAGCTCAAAAGTCTTATTAAAATCAGGAAGTTGGAGTAAAGGAGCATGTGTCAACTTATCTTTCAATACCGTGAAGGCTTCTTCCTGTGCGGTACCCCAAAGAAAAGGCACATCTTTCTTTGTAAGCTCATTGACAGGTGCAGCAATGGTGCTGAAATCTCTCACAAAACGCCTATAGAATCCAGCGAGGCCAAGAAAACTCCTCACTTGTGTGACCGTTTTGGGCTGCGGCCAACTCTCAATAGCTTCAATCTTGGCTTTATCAACTTCAATTCCTTGTGGAGTAACAACATAGCCAAGAAAAGATACTCTGTCGGTGCAAAAGGTGCACTTCCCAAGGTTACCAAACAAACGTGCAGCACGTAGAGCAATAAAAACAACACGTAAATGTTCCAAATGTTCTTCCAAAGATCTGCTATAAATCAATATGTCATCAAAGTAAACTACCACAAATCGTCCAATGAAAGCATGTAAAACTTCGTTCATTAATCTCATGAAAGTACTAGGTGCATTAGTTAACCCAAAAGGCATGACTAACCACTCATATAATCCAAACTTAGTTTTAAATGCTGTTTTCCATTCATCTCCCAATTTCATACGAATTTGATGGTAGCCACTACGCAAATCAACTTTGGAGAATATTGTAGAGCCACTCAATTCATCAAGCATATCATCTAGCCTAGGAATAGGATGACGATAACGAATAGTAATATTATTAATGCCTCTACAATCAACACACATACGTGATGTACCATCCTTTTTCGGCACTAGAATAATAGGAACAGCACAAGGACTAAGGGATTCGCGTATATAACCTTTGTCGAGA
>NW_021258430.1:0-1665 GCF_002162155.2 Triticum dicoccoides | reverse complement strand
CGTCCATGCTGGAGTAAGTGAAGGCGTAATCCGCCCAGTACGTTTTCCCCGCTTCGAAAGCGTATTCCTCTCTGAAACGTTTTCTTTTGTGTTTTATTTAAAAAAAACAGATTTGACAAGAACTTTGACTGCCTATAACTTTTTGAATACAAATCCAAATGAGTTGATTCTTTTTCCTACCTTCCCCAAATATTGTCTAGTTTATTTTAAGATTTATTTCAAAATTTTCCAAACAACTTTTTTGTACTTTTTTTGAAATGTGTGTTAATTCAAATATATTTTAAATAGGATTTTGGAGAGAGAGAAGAAACTTTCAAAAGTTTTGGAGAGCACCACACCCCTCCACAACTTAAAGGCAAGCATTCTGAACCCTGGCATAATGTTTTTGGTGTGTTATTTGACACGTTTATAACACCACCTTATTTCGGAGGACTTGTTATTTCATGTGACATGATCATTTGCATGGAAGCATATTAGTGATTTCCTTGCTGTTGGAAAGGAATATGATTGTGATGGTACTCATCCTCATGTGCCTTGCATGCATGCCGGAAAGGAATCTGGGAAAGCCTCGGCCTTGGGTAGGCGTGAGCTTGTCACCGGTCCCCGTAGGGACGGTTATGTACGGTATGGCATGGTAAGGTGCATTGAGTGGTGATTTCGTCGGTTGAAATATATTTGATATATATGTCATGCAGGGAACTTATAAACCTCCTGAGTCGACCGCAGATCGAGTCTTGTTCCAGTATCCCCCATACATGCCTCGTACTACCACTCGTCCCTGCCGCAGGTAGGGTACGGTTCAGTAAGTCGTCAACCCCTTTCCAGCACACACCGTACAGAGAGGCCATGGTGGAAGATATCGGTTGTAGCCGGTAGGCATGCCACCTGGTCAGGGGGCATGGGTGTTTCCGGTTGGGACCGAGAGGGGAGGCCGCCCCTTAGAGCGCGCGATATAAATTTGATCCCATGCTACGCGAGGTTGTAGCCTCCCCACTTAGAGTTTTGCTTAACAAGTGTCGTGGGTGATTCCAGACACCGATGAGTTAAGCTGGTGTGTGCAAGTTAGGCGTGTTTTCAACTAAAAGGCCGTAGACGGAATTAGTCCCGATGGGCTAAAGGAATCCGTTACTCGTGGGTAAAGAGTACACCCTCTGTAGAGATTAAACCTATTCGAATAGCTGTGTCCATGGTTAAGGATTACAGTCTGGGATGGGTCAAGTGTTGGTCTTAGTGTCGGTCTTCGGAGGTGATATTGTTAAACCAAACTTGGATACCGACTGGTGACTTGTGAGGACCATGATTCTTATTTTGTGATGGACTAACCCGTTGCATTATTTGTATTATCAAGTATCCCTGGTATGGTTCTACCTACTGGATATTCATTGTGATCATTTCTTTTCAAGCCCTTTATGTGGTGTTGCTGAGACGCCCGAATGTGGCATTTCTTTTAAGCCCTTTATGTGGTGTCGCTGAGACGCCCGACTGTGGCATTGCTTGTTATTTATTTACTTATAAACCCTTTATGTGGTGTCGCTGAGACGCCCGACTGTGGCATTGCTTGTTATTTATTTACTTTATAAGCCCTTTATGTGGTGTCGCTCAAACGCCCGACTGTGGCATTTCTTTTAAGCCCTTTATGTGGTGTCGCTCAGACGCCCGACTGTG
>NW_021258429.1:0-392 GCF_002162155.2 Triticum dicoccoides | reverse complement strand
GTGAGTGCTATTCCTTTTACCTTATATCAAGAAATTATGAATGACATAGCACCCGCTAAAATAGAAGACATAGATGTTACTATTAAACTTGCGAATAGAGAGACCATCACACCACTTGGGATTGTTATAGATGTTGAAGTCTTGTGTGGGAAAATAAAATATGCTACTGATTTTCTTGTTCTTGGTTCCCCACAAGATGACTTTTGTCCCATTATCTTTGGTAGACCTTTCTTCAACACCGTTAATGCTAAAATAGATTGTGAGAAACAAACCGTCGGTGTAAGTTTTGGTGATGAGTCTCATGAGTTTATTTTTTCCAAGTTTAGTAGAAAGCATCATAAGAAAGAGTTGCCTAGTAAGGATGAAATAATTGGTCTTGTTTCTATTGATGC
>NW_021258428.1:0-416 GCF_002162155.2 Triticum dicoccoides | reverse complement strand
AGTGCTATGTCCATGGCTTGTGCTCATGTATTGCGTAAGAGTTGAAAAAGCTGAAGCGCGTTAAAAAGTATGAACCAATTGCTCGGCTCGTCGTCGGGGTTGTACATGATGGGAGTATTTTGTGTAATGAAAATGAAGCATGGCCTAACTATATGATTTTGTAGGGATAAGCTTTCTTTGGCTATGCTATTTTGATAGGACATGATTATTTGTTAGTATGCTTCGAAGTATTATTATTTTTATGTTTTATAAGCTTTTATCTTGAATAATTTGGATCTGAACATTCATGCCACATTAAAGAAAATTACATTGAGAATTATGCTAGGTAGCATTCCACATCAAAAATTCTGTTTTTATCATTTACCTACTCGAGTACGAGCAGGAATTAAGCTTGGGGATGCTTGATACGTCTCCAA
>NW_021258427.1:0-478 GCF_002162155.2 Triticum dicoccoides | reverse complement strand
CAAGGTTTATTTACTTAAAAGGATAAAAAAATGATAATAATTTCTGTTAAATGGTTTGTAAAACCGGTTTCACATTTCAGATAATTGGCACTTGTGAGTTATGACTCTGGCCCTCTAAAAATACGGACAAACAGAAGCACTGGGTAACACATACATTCATGTTTTTTCCCAAATGTGAAACAAAGATCTAAACATGAAGTGATGAAGGTTCACGCACAGTTAGCAAAATAAACATTGTAATCTCATACAGAAGTGATGAAGGCTCACATACACTTAAAGATCATAATGTATCATGAGAAAACATAGATGCAATCATATATTCTGATCTAACTAATATCAACCAGGTGAAAATAACATTTCCTCTTATTTCCCTCTTCTTCAACCTAACAGAAATAACAGTGCCTGCGGCTTGTACGAGAAGGTTGACATCACACTGACATAGACATCCGGTTGTGCATGGCTAAATTTTGAGGAAGCA
>NW_021258426.1:0-1568 GCF_002162155.2 Triticum dicoccoides | reverse complement strand
GGAAGGGGCTGACAGTGACACCATGAGAGTGGGGAGGGAGGGGAGGAAGGATGCCATGTTGTCGTGGGAGGCGCCACCACACACAGAGCGAGTGAGTGACAGGCAGACGGACGGATGATGACGGCGCGATTGGGGGAGTGGCAGTCAAGTGATAGTGGTCGTCTGGTCGTCGGTGAGATGGTCTTGGTCATCCATACTTACTAGGTAGGGGCCGGACTCAAGTGGCGGCTGTAAGACCATCAGCCCACTAGGCCTAGTGGCACATACTATTTTCTTTCCCTATAAAAGAAAGAAATAAATTTATTATTTTCAACCTAAAAAAATTGTATCCTACAAAATACGAAGCCCTCAATTTGTTATCACCAACCATAAAAGGATGTTTTCATACAAAAAGGATAAAAAAAATAATAAGAAAAGTCGTATTTCTTTCGCTTCAGTTGTGGTGCATGTTGCTGGAAATTATTATATGCTAGTTGTCTGGTGAGCTGATCGGTTTCTTCAGCTTTACAGACATGAAAGAATTATGTTAAGTGTGTGTGCACACGCGTCTTGTTTGTTAGATTTGTGTGTGTTCGGATGGCAGTGTTCTCGTGGTGTAGAAAATGTTGTGAAAAAATAAAGGTCTGCTAGGTTCATCCTCTGACTCTGTTTAGCAGTTCATATGCCTCGCCTTGCAAGGATGTGATCTTGGTAACTGATTCACGGTTTAAGGTTTAGGTTTTTTTTTCGTTTTGTGGGCAGGTTTAGGGGTTATTTTGGCTTGTGCAAATTTGGCCTTTTGCAATTGCACCACACGAAACAAAGAGCAGAGTCGAAACATGACAAGAAAGATCAAGAGACAATGATTTTGATGAACTTTAATAACTTTTAGCTTTATGGATCTATGACAATTGCATTGGTTGTTGGATATAGCCATAAACCGGACCAGACAGTCTCTCGAATAAAAAGATTATATCCAAAATTAGCAACCCTACCAGTTTGCTAAGCTCAATGGCCAGCCCCACCACCGACCCGGAAAAATGACCAAGAAACTGGATTGTTTAATATGGTTTTCATAAAAACTGGAGCAATTAAACTGGTAAAAATTAAGGTCGGTGTGCCAACATGCCGCAATAACAGAACTCACTTTGTTCAGGGCTAAATAGATGGAAATCATTTTCTATGACCTTTTTCTCGATGTATTTTTTCCTACCCATCGAACCCAATGAATCGATGGTTCAATCGGTAAAAACCTTAACGTGCCCCACCCATGCACCTAAATATCTTCATCATACCTTATTTCATTACTTGAAATCGTTGTCGCCACACATAGATGTTCATGATCCAAGGCGAAGCTTTTCTAAATTGTTTCCCTGGTACCCTGCTAGAGGGAATTCGCCACCCATCTTAATCAATCACACCGCCAAGCTGCTCCTCAATAAGGCATGATTAGTCAACCCATGAGTACATATTTGTAGTAGTAGCTGTCTCACCATATCTCCCTTTTGCGCCTTGATATTCAAATCATGGGTAAGTAAAGGAGCAAGTAAAATGGATTTCTTGAATGATAAGTAGATCCATAATGGCGC
>NW_021258425.1:0-911 GCF_002162155.2 Triticum dicoccoides | reverse complement strand
CTCACTGTTTTGGGGTCCTAAAGAGATTTCCATGGTTGTCGAACCCCAAGATGTGCTTACGTGTTGGTCGTCAAGAATCGCAGTCTGGGCCGATTTTGGCCCATTTCTTGGACTATTACTCAGTTTTGGGTTCCCGAAGTGATTTCCACGATTGACGAACCCCTGGGTGCATTTACGTGTCGGTCATCAGCACTCACAATTTTGGCCGATTCTGGTCCGTTTCGTGTACTATTACTCACTGTTTTGGGGTCCCAGAGCGATTTGCACTATTGACGATCCCCGGGGTGCGTTTACGTGTCCGTCGTCAACACTAAAAGTTTTGGCCAATTCTGACCCGTTTCGTGGACTATTACTCGTCGTTTTGGTGTACCGAAGCGATTTCCATAGTTGTTGAACCCCGAGGTGCGCTTACGTGTCGGTCATCAACACTCGCAGTTTTGGCCAATTCTGGGCTCTTTCATGGACTATTACTCACTGTTTTGGGGTCCCGAAGTGATTTCCATGGTTGTCGGACCCCCTGATGTGCTTATGTGTTGCTCTTCAAGACTCTCAGTCTGGGCCGATTCTAGCCCGTTTCGTGGACTATTACTCACTGTCTTGTGGTCCCGGAGTGATTTCCACGATTAACGAACTTAACCCGAGGGTGCGTTTATGTGCCGGTCAGCAACACTCACAGTTTTTGTCGATTCTGCCCCGTTTAATGGCCTATTACTCATTTTTTTGAGGTCTCGGAGTGACTTCCCCTATTAAGGAACCCCAGGGTGCATTTAAGTGTCGATCATCAGCACTCACTATTTTGACCGATTCTGGTCCGTTTCGTGTACTATTACTCACTGTTTTGGGGTCCCAGAGCGATTTCCACGATTGACGATCCCCGGGGTGCGTTTACGTGTCCGTCGTCAACACTCAAA
>NW_021258424.1:0-438 GCF_002162155.2 Triticum dicoccoides | reverse complement strand
TGAGCAATTTCTGTTCAGCTCACAGAATGTAGTTATATCGATCCCTCCTTAATCATCTTCATCACGTGGTGAAAGTCATGCAGTGATTGACTAACGTGATATAACTAATTAGGAAGATACATCAATTATGGTCAACAGTTGTATTAGTAGCCACAACGTCTCGAGATGTCCTTTCTTTTTCCTATGTTGAAGCTTAGATCTATGCAGGGATTTGCCTGCTTAAGCGTGATACACAAACAGTGGAAATAAATTTCATTGAGGCTGCAGTACAATTGTAAACAACAACAAAATATGTACAAAGTAGCTGAAACAAAGAAGGCATTAACTGAAACAGGAGCCTCAGAATAAAGAGTAGTACTAATCCATCGGGATTGTCTATCATGCAAATTTCAGCATAAAATCCACACTGTACAGCAACCTACTTATAATAGTGAACCT
>NW_021258423.1:0-646 GCF_002162155.2 Triticum dicoccoides | reverse complement strand
GAATTTCTATGAATTTTTGAAGATTAAATCATTTTCTGGATTTTCTGAATTATTTTAATTCCCGAAAATGTATAATTGCGTCAGCATGACGTCATCATTGCATCAGCGGTCAACGCGGCTGTCCAGGTCAAACCTGACGTGTGGGACCCACACGTCAGTGACAGGGGGTTAACAGGGGTTATTTAAATTTAATTAAATGGTTAGGGGGGGGGTCGGGCCCACTGTCAGCGTCAGGGGGGGGTTAGTCAATGGTGATTAGCACTAAGCTAATCACCTGACGGGCCGGCCCCACCTGGCAGGACTCAGGCGACGGGGGCTCGTCGCCGGCGACCTCTGGACGCGGCGGAGTCCGCGCCACAGGCCACGGGGACGGCGTCTGAGAGCACCGGGGCGTAGCCCGGGCTCTCGCGCATCTGATAGGGTAGGTGGAGGGAGCGGGGACGGCCGGAGCTCGCCGGAGAGAAGCTCGGGGCGGCGGCCGGAGTTCGGCCGCGAGCGGGATCGGGCTGCGGGGCACGGGGAGGCCACATGAGGGGCCCGGCGGCACCCTCGTGGCACCAGGAACGCGGAGGGAGGCTTGGTTTGGGCGGAGGCGGGCCGAGACGGCGGCGGCGACGTGGACGGCGGCGAGGGGCTTCGGCCGTGG
>NW_021258422.1:0-957 GCF_002162155.2 Triticum dicoccoides | reverse complement strand
GCGGCAAAGAAACGGCGACGGCATGGGCGTCCATGAGTGGATCTGGAGGAGGGGAAAAACGAAAGGTAGAGGAAGGAGAAAGGAGTGGGTGAGTGCGGGGGTGTGAGAGGACCGAGGGGGGCATGGGCGGCCCTTATCCCCTCACCCTCGACGCCGGTGAGGTGGTTGGGGCGGGACGAGCCCCTATAGCGACTGGTCGGAGGAACAGGATGAAGAAACCGACCGATCGGGGTTAGGTGGGCTAGCTGGGTCGGCTGGGGTGCCAAGCGGTTGGGTGGCTAAGGCCCAGTGGGAGTCAGGGGGGTTTCTTTTCCTTTTTGCTCTCCCTTTTTATTTTGCTATTCCTTTTATCAGGAAAAATGATATGCAATATTTGAGGTGCCAAAAGGAGTTCTGAAAAATGTGAGACTTGGCCAAATAAATACATTACAATATTTGGCACCTACCACAAAAAGTTTGGGAGGAGTTTGAATTGATTTGGATTTTTCACAAATGGAAAAGCATTTAAAAAAATGCTGATTTGGAACTACTTTAATTCCCAAGGGAAATTAGCTATCTCAAATGATGTTGAATCACTCATGAAATTTAGTTAGTGAATATTTGCAACCCAGCGAACATTTTTGTTTTACTGTTTGGAGAAATAATTTATTTGACTTTATTTTAAAATTGAATTTGAATTGGTTTTGAATCAAAGTGAGATTAGCAACAGTAACATTGATGACTTGGCATCATTAGTAGGGGATTACTGTAGCTTGATTATCCGGGCGTTACAAATCTCCTCCACTACAAGAAATCTCGTCCCGAGATTTAAGAGGTAGTGAAAGGGGGAAAGGTTTGGTAACGAATCTAGCGGGTCTTCTTATCCTGGCTTGCTCTTCTTGAAGAGGCCGGTCCAATACATTGATGTATTCATTCCACTGCTTCAGGTCATCATGATGGAGTAGGCATCCTTTCTTC
>NW_021258421.1:0-956 GCF_002162155.2 Triticum dicoccoides | reverse complement strand
CGATTACCGAGTAGGTAATGTCGCCACTGTTTTAGCGCATGAATGACAGCAGCAAGTTCGAGGTCGTGAACTGGGTAGTTCTCTTCGTGAGGGCGCAATTGCCGAGAGGCATAAGCAACCACTTTGCGCTCTTGCATTAGGACACAGCCTAGTCCTTGACGGGAAGCGTCGCAGTAAATGACGAAGTCCTTCTTAGTATCAGGAGGAGCTAGTACTGGGGCAGAAGTTAACTTGTCCTTGAGTGCCTGGAAACTTTCCTGACATTTATCTGTCCATTGGAACTTGACGCCCTTATGCAATAGGTTAGTCAGAGGCCTGGCAATCTTGGAGAAGTTCTCGACGAATCGACGGCAGTAGCTGGCGAGACCGAGAAAACTTCTGACTTGCTTAACGTTCTTCGGAGGAGTCCAATCGAGAATAACCTGAACTCGTTCAGGGTTGACGGCAATACCATCCTTAGAGATGACATGCCCAAGATAGGTTACTTTGGGAAGCCAGAATTCACATTTGGAGAACTTGGCATAAAGTTGATGCTCTCGTAGCTTTTCCAGCACGAGGCGAAGATGTTCAGCATGTTCCTCTTCGTTCTTGGAAAATACCAGAATATCATCCAGATAAACCACGACGAACTTGTCGAGGTAATCCATGAATATATAGTTCATCAGGCGAGAGAAGGTGGCTGGAGCATTGGTCAAGCCGAAAGACATGACGGTGTACTCGTATGAACCATAACGAGTCACAAATGCGGTCTTGGGGATATCCTCCTTACGAACACGGATCTGGTGGTAACCCAACCTCAAGTCGAGTTTAGAGAACACTGATGATCCAGCCAATTGATCATACAGATCATTGATCCGAGGAAGAGGATACTTATTCTGAATGGTAGCTTGGTTTATAGGACGGTAGTCTTGGACCAATCGGTTTGTCCCATCTTTCTTCTTGACAAAGAGAGAAGG
>NW_021258420.1:0-1577 GCF_002162155.2 Triticum dicoccoides | reverse complement strand
GCCCGATTCAAATTATCAGGTGACACCTCCTTCCTCTTCTGGTGAATCGACAGCAACTCAACTCCCCCCTTTGAAAACTGTGGCTGTGTGAGTTACGAAAAACTTTTCCTTTCAATGTGCCCTACATCTTTTGAACAGAATGTTAACCCTTTTTATTCTGTTTGCAGGGCCAAAGCCAGACCCAGCAAGAAAGCTCGGGTCACCAATCCGCCAGAAGACCCTGTTGCTGAAGAAGAAGAACCAAGAGTTGAACCGGAGCAAACAGGTGAACCGGAAGGCCTCCATCCTGAAACAACGTTTGAGGATCCGCCCCTTGACGGCCAACATACTGACGAACCCACAGATGTTGAGCCTACTGCCCCTGATGCTGAACCGGCAAAACCAAACCGGGCTAATCCAATGAAAAACACTGAAATTCCATCATCATCCGCCCAAAATCCTGAAGGCCAAGGCGATGATGTTATTATTACTGGAGCAGGCCACAGTTCTCCTGATCATCCCGTCATTTTGGCTCAGCATAGTGCCAAAGAAGAGCAAATTGCCAGGGATAAAGGTAAATGGAGCAGCGACTTATCAAACTATGCTCATCTTAACGCTGATGAGCTTCATTCCGGCTTCTTGAACCGTCTGCACTCAAACTGGGATTATGAAGCTGGTTTGGTGAATTTGATGAAAGAACGATGTGAGGTAAATTCTTCTCCCTTGCACATTGATTTATAGCTGAAATACTATTCCAAGTAGCCCCCAAGAGCCGTTTTATGATTGTCAATCATAAACCGGGTCTTTGTAACACTTTAAGCAGTCCATCATTAATCCTTGCCAAGGCGTGTCTTCAATCATAGATAAAACTCATGTTTGAAAAATGAGATAACATTCTGTAGCATAGCCCCCAAAGGACGGTTTAACTTGGCAAGTTAATCCGGTTTTTAATCCACACCGCCAGTTTAGAACAAACGTACATTAGCCCCCAAGTGTCAAGGATAATGCTTACATTGTTCTGGAGACTTGCATAGAAGGTAGTATTTGAGAGCAAATAAGCATTAGCCCCCAAGTATGAAGTGGATAACTTGCTATATGCTTTATACTTAGTGCATATATATGTTGTTTTGTTGAAGATACCTTCAATGTTGCAGGCTGAACTGAGAAGCAAAGATGCTAAAAACTCTGACTTGCAAGAAAATGTGAAGTCGCAACAAGCCGAAGCTGCAAAAGCCAAAGAGGATCTGACCCAGGCCCTGGCCGAAATGGAAAAATTGAAAGAATCCTTCAATCAAGATCGTGCTGCATGGGAGACCGAAAAAGCCGGTTTGACCAAAAGAGTCGTAGATGCCGAGGAAGCCCTGAAACCGGTGGCTGAAGAAGTAGCCGGTTTGAAGCGCCAAATCAACGCTATGACCTCTGCTATCTTTGGTAAGTATCTGCTTATGTATGTTGCACCAGTCAATGAATCTTAAAACTGACCACGATGTGGAAAAAATCTTTGGCAGGAACTCGGATCACTCATCTTGGTGCAGATATGCGGATGAAGCTCAAAGCGGCATACACATTGGTTGAGCAGCTACACTCTGGATCTCAGC
>NW_021258419.1:0-528 GCF_002162155.2 Triticum dicoccoides | reverse complement strand
AAATTTAGGTGGGGGCGGTGTACCGTGGCGTAGCGAGGCGCGTGGCCGTACGGCCCGCTGTACGCCCGTACGTGGGCGGTGTACGCCGCGTGAGGAGGAGGGTGGGCCCACACGTACTAAACCCTAATGAGATGAATCCATTAATCCGGCGCGGTACGGGGCGAATCCATTAACGCCGGCGCAGTCAGACGTCCCGTCGGCGGCGTCGGTCCGCGGGCGGCGCCGATTCACACGCAACCGCCTGACAGCCTGCCGCGCGCCTGCGGACGCCACCGCTTGACCGCCCGCGCACGCCGCCCCCTCGCCTACCAGGCATTAATCGCCGCCGTCTGACCTTCTGCGCCCTTGACCGCTCGGCTACCCCGGCATTGATCGCCGGCACCCACCCACCCACCAGTACCCCCTATAAAAGAACGCCTCGCCCCGCCGTCGCTCGCACACCACCCCTCGCCTCCCCTCTCCTTCTCCCCTGTCGCCGGCGTCGCCCCTCTTGCGCCCTTCCTCTCCCTAGAGCGCCCTACCTCTCCC
>NW_021258418.1:0-810 GCF_002162155.2 Triticum dicoccoides | reverse complement strand
TCAACACAATACCTGCAATGGTTTTGTTTGATTCTGGAGCTTCTCACTCTTTCATTTCGAAAAGTTTTGCTTTGCAAAATGATTTTTCGATGCTTCCTTTGGAGAAATCCATAATCATCAAGTCCCCTGGGATTCAGCAAGTTTCTCAGAATTACTGTCAAAATGTGGTCATTGAGTTTGAAGGATTGGAGTTTCACGCAAATCTTATTGTATTGGAAAATAAAGGACTGGATGTCATCCTAGGAATGGATTGGCTAACCACCAATAAAGGTTTCATCGGCTGTTACAACAGGACCGTGATTCTCACACCACCAGGGGAAGACAATAAGAGTATCAGCCAAGGAAGGAAAAAGACCCCGGCAACCGAGATTAAATAAGGTGGACGTTTCTGAGCTAAACAAGGTTCCAGTAGTGTGTGAATTTCCAGATGTATTCCCTGAAGAGCTGCCAGGCATGCCACCAGACCGAGAAATAGAATTCCGCATTGAGCTAGCGCCAGGAACCGCCCCCATATACAAGAAACCATACAGAATGGCACCATCCGAGTTGGTCGAGTTGAAGAAGCAAATAAAGGAATTACTGGAAAAAGGATACATTCGAGCCAGCTCCTCACCTTGGGGATCACCAATTTTATTCGCCAAAAAGAAGGATGGAACACTAAGATTATGTATTGACTATCGAGCACTTAACATGGTCACAGTCAAAAACAAATACCCGATGCCAAGAATAAATGATTTATTTGATCAACTTGCTCAGGCCAAGGTATTCTCAAAAATTGACTTAAGGTCTGGATACCATCAATTGAAGGTA
>NW_021258417.1:0-876 GCF_002162155.2 Triticum dicoccoides | reverse complement strand
AGGAAATCTATTTGGTGAAATAAAGTGAGCATCGCAAGATCATGGAATGCATACTATATATATAAACTGTAGCTGCGTCATCTAGTTAAGTTTCCTTTGGCTGGGAAATAAACCATTGTGATAGTATAAATTAATAAAGTAAAGTGAGAAAGGAAAAAATATGCCAATGATAAATAGAATAAAGATTAGCACTTAGTTAAAAAAAAGCTGTATGAAGGTATATGTGTGATATTCTATAACATTACACAATCTTTCAAATATACATATAGGTCAAGTATGATCAAGAAGTTGTCTTTGGATGAACCACACATATTTCTTATGAATGCAAGAGATTTACAGGGTACAAATTTTATTTACCCAAATGTATAAGATCATATACTACTGGTCTAATTGACGGTAGATTTTCATGATAATCCCCCTGGAGGGAGCTAGGTGACCTGAAATTAACATGGCAAAATATAAATGGCACTAAGGCCTGATGCCCACACATAGTACGTGAGTAACTTCCAACAATTTCATCGAAGGCCTGATTATTCATCACAATAATTACATGTCACCACTGACAACCCCTTCCTCTCATGTATTCCTCTTTGGGATTGAATGTGCTCTTTTTTGTTTTTGTTCCCATGAAGTATTACATTCCTGTCAGAAATATCTATTATTTCATTACCTGCAATCCACACTGCAGCTACCTCTGAATTTATTAGGCGTTGATCAGAAATATAATGCACAAAATTAGAATGCAAGTGGTAATAATATGTAAACACATTATTAAGCAGTATAATATATCAAAGACATAAATATTTCAACATATTTTATTTCTTTTTAAACTCACATGGATGTATTATTAATTAAGAAATAGTGTGTGTGTCTATA
>NW_021258416.1:0-804 GCF_002162155.2 Triticum dicoccoides | reverse complement strand
TCTTCCTCACCCAAATAAGGCTTCAAATCTGCAATGTTAAAAGTGGGACTAACCCCAAAATCTGCAGGCAGCTCAAGTTTATATGCATTATCATTTATTTTCTCTAACACCTTAAAGGGACCATCAGCACGTGGCATTAGCTTTGATTTGCGCAAATCAGGAAATCTATCCTTACGCAAATGTAACCAAACAAGATCTCCAGGTGCAAACACAACATGTTTTCTACCCTTATCTCCAGCAAGTTTATATTTAGCATTCATACGCTCAATGTTTTCCTTAGTTAACTCATGCATTTTTAAAATCAATTCAGCACGTTGTTTAGCATCAAAATTAACCTTCTCCGAAGATGGAAGAGGCAACAAATCAATAGGTGCACGACGTAGGAAACCATACACAACTTCAAAAGGGCACATCTTAGTAATAGAATGCAATGAACGATTATAAGCAAATCAATATGAGGCAAGCATTCCTCCCACATTTTCTTATTATTCTTCAAAACAGCCCTAAGCATAGTAGACAACGTTCTATTGACTACTTCAGTTTGTCCATCAGTTTGGGGGTGACAAGTAGTACTAAAAAGCAGTTTAGTCCCCAACTTAGCCCATAAACATCTCCAAAAGTGGCTAAGAAATTTAGTATCACGATCTGAAACAATAGTATTTGGCACACCATGCAAGCGAATAATTTCACGAAAGAACAAATCAGCAACATTAACAGCATCATCGCTTTTATGACATGGTATAAAGTGTGCCATTTTCGAGAATCTATCCACGACAACAAATATGCTATCCCTCCCCTTCTTTG
>NW_021258415.1:0-1161 GCF_002162155.2 Triticum dicoccoides | reverse complement strand
ATGGTCCGAGAGGACGCATGATGACCACAGGTCCCCGAGTGGATATCATCAAGGATTATCCGACCTTCTTCTGGCGTTAACATTTCTGACCGACTCCAGTCGCGCTTTCTCTGTACAACTGTCCCTTTATCATGGTAAAGGCTTTGGATCGACGGATGATCTATCGAGCCTCTTCTTCATTCTCTGGGAGCTCTTTCCTTAGAATATACGCGATGTATGACTCTGTCTAGTCGGGAGTGATGACCAAAGCTTCCATGATCAGGTCGACCACCGCTGGAACTTCAACTTCAGTCGGATCTGTGACACTTTTTGGCTGTGGAGCTTCTTTAGTGAAAGGATCCTCATGAACTGATGGAGTATGGATGTGCTCCAAAAACATATTACTGGGAATGGCTTCTCTCTTGGAACCTATCTTTGCCAAATCATCAGCCGCTTGATTTTTCAGTCGGGGTATATGATGGTGCTCTAACCCTTCAAATTTCTTCTCAAGCTTTCTCACTGCATTGCAGTAACCAGTCATTGCTGGGCTTCTGACGTCCCACTCCTTCATCACCTGATTAACCACCAAATCTGAGTCGCCATAAACCATAAGGCGACGGATGCCGAGTGAAATGGCCATACGCAACCCATACAAAAGTGCTTCATATTCTACTTCATTGTTGGAGGAATCAAAGTGGATCTGGAGCACATATCTGAGCTTATCTCCTCGAGGGGAAACCAATACTACCCCAGCACCGGAACCATTCAACATCTTAGAACTGTCAAAGAACATGGTCCAGTGCTCCGAGTGAACTTGAGTCGGTAATTGTTGTTCAATCCACTCGGCGATGAAATCTGCTACTGCTTGGCACTTAATGGCTTTCTTTGCCTCAAACTTGATATCAAGGGGAAGGAGTTCAATCGCCCATTTTGCCACTTGACTAGTTGCATCTCTGTTATGCAGAACCTCTGATAATGGGGCGTCGCTGACGACTGTAATGGAATGATCAGAGAAATAATGAGCAACCTTCTTCGTGGTCATATAAATCCCATATACAAGCTTCTGATAATGAGGGTATCTTTCCTTCGATGGGGTCAACACTTCGGAAAGATAATATACTGGGCGCTGAACTATGAAGGTTTTTCCTTCTTCTTCCCGCTCGACCGTAAGTACTGTACTGA
>NW_021258414.1:0-423 GCF_002162155.2 Triticum dicoccoides | reverse complement strand
TGGACAATACTCTCCCCTCTCGTTGCTATGCCATCACCATGATCTTGCATGTGCGTAGGAAATTTTTTGAAATTACTACGTTCCCCAACAGTAGAGTGATAATCTCATGCAATATGATGTAAACCCCATCTTTTTATACTCGATGGCAAAAATACAATAGGTGCCTTGTTGCCCCTACTGTCACTGGGAAAGGACACCGCAAGATTGAACCCAAAGCTAAGCACTTCTCCCATTGCAAGAAAGATCAATCTAGTAGGCCAAACCAAACTGATAATTCGAAAATACTTGCAAATATAACTTAATCACACATAAAAGAATTCAGAGGAGATTCAAATATTTCTCATAGATAAACTTGATCATAAACCCACAATTCATCGGATCTCGACAAACACACCGCAAAAAGAGTTACATCGAATAGATCTC
>NW_021258413.1:0-1852 GCF_002162155.2 Triticum dicoccoides | reverse complement strand
GTTACTAACTACGCCGTTTCATGTCCCGCAAGTCTGCTAATCAAAATCGATCACTATTTTCCAAGCAATCGCAATTCCTGTGCCTACAGTTACACACGTGTAATTTTAATCCTATCTGCCAAGCCCCACAAATAAAACAGTCACCTCTACCAAATACTAATAACGGAGCAAGGTGAGTTCTCAGCTCAAACACACAGGATATATATTAGTCACGTTTCACCCGCAGATGTGCCGACCATCCTTACATCAGCAATGTTAATACTTTTTTTTTGAACCGCACATCGCCCCTTTTCATTAATAAATAACGGAAATACATCAGTGCAAGCTTCAGTCCATCGCACCATCATCTTGAGCAGCAGCACAGATACACATCATGTTCTTCGCATTCTCACTGAGCATCATTGCCCCACGCCACATTGCCTCCTGGTCATCACTCTTCAGCAAACCTGCCCCATAATCCAGAAATACACATGAAGAGAACACCACCTCAAAAGGGATTTTAGGAAATTTAAACTCAAAGGTTGTTTCATTGCGACAGTTCCAAATGGCCCAGCATATAGCCGCGAGACCAAAACTGTAGAATTCACTCCCATCAGGTAAAAACTGTAGTACCACGAATTTTATTTTTTTGAAACAGAGGCAAAAGCTTTGCCTTTTTCATTAATAGAGAAGAAGATAGTTGTCCGGTTAATTACAGGAAAACCGTGTGAAAACCGGTACATCAAGGGTCAAACCCACACACAGACCCGACAAGCCAACAAGGACCCCGCAGATGGCGCTCTACAAAAGCCATCCCGCGAAACAACATGCGGACTACTCCCAGAATAATAAGCACATGAGAGGAAGGCACATACTAATGGCTAACATCATGACATGCGGTCCCCACGCCCGAGGCGACGCCTGCCAGTTGGTTGACATTCTTGATCTTCACTGCATTGACAAGGTGAATCAACCCTTGGGTGATCGCAGGCACGGCAGAAAGGCTTTTGACCAGCTCGATGAAGACGTGTAAAGTGTTTTGGCCCTCAAATGCCGATGCGCATCCCTTTGCAATGCCCCACACCTCATTGGAGGCAGAAGTAGAAAGGCTAAGCTCGGTGGCCACACTTGTCAAACAAGGCCATAGACTTGACCGACGCATGCTGCCCTGCAGACTCCACGGCAGCAACATACCCTGAGGGCGCCAACCCAACCTTGTCGCCAATGTCATCAACACCTTTGCTCCCATCTTTTGGTAGCGTCAAACCATGAACGGCAGTGCCTAAGGAGCAAGGTCCCTGCAAGGAGGCTGGGCTCAACCCACGCTCACCATCAGACACCTCCGCCTGCTCCAAGAGGTCGGACGCACGTGCCAACCACAGGCACAAAGAGTCCTCCAGCTTGCGCAGCGGGCGGAGCGCAAACTCAACCAAGCTTTGCAGCTCTGCACGAAATGAGACAAGCATAGCATCATCAGATGTCGCAACACCCTGATCAACAGAACCTTCGCTTGGAGCTTCAACAATCCTTGCAGACTCAGGAGCTTGCACACACATTGCGGGAGCAACAACCGAAGCCCAAGAGCGCCCATCTGAGGAAGGGCGAGGCGGAGCTGGGGGGTCACGCACACAGTGGCGAACAGCTTCAACGGAGGAGTGACGCAGAGAACAGTCCCTCTCACGGTGTCCAGAGCGAAGACAAGTGAGGCATCGAAACGGGTCGCGGCAGGACGCAACCTTGTGGTCCGGAGCCAAGCAACAGAAACATCGACCACGGGTTCTCCTCTTGAATGTGTCGGCTTGCACAGACCTCGCATCATGAAAGGTCGGGGGCGTGGAAGACTTGCTGCAAGGCACATGACAACGGGGACGAC
>NW_021258412.1:0-1034 GCF_002162155.2 Triticum dicoccoides | reverse complement strand
TTAATCATGGAAATCACTCCGCGACCCCAAAACAATGAGTAATACTCCATGAAATGGGCCATAATCGGCCAAAACTGCCAATGTTGATGACCAACATATAAGTGCACCTTGGGGTTCAATAACTATGGAAATTGCTTCAGGACCTCAAAACAGTGAGTAATAATCCAAGAAACGGGCCAGAATCAGCCAAAACTGCGAGTGTTGATGACCGACACGTAAACGCACCCCAGGGTTCGTTAATCGTGGAAATCACTCCGGGACCGAAAAACAGTGAGTAATAGTCCATGAAACAGGCCAGAATTGGCCAAAACTACCAGTGTTGATGACTGACACGTAAACGCACTCCAGTGTTTGTTAATCATGGAAATCACTCCGGGACCACAAAACAGTGAGTAATAGTCCAAGAAACGGGCCAGAATCAGCCAAAACTGCGAGTGTCGATGACCAACATGTAAGTGCACCTTGGGGTTCAATAAATGTAGAAATCGCTTGGGACCTCAAAACGGTGAGTAATAATCCAAGAAAATGGGTCAGAATCGTCTGAAACTGCCAGCGTTGATGACCGACATGTAAGCGCACCTTGGGGTTCAAAACGATTTGGAAATTGCTTCGGGACCTCAAAACAGTGAGTAGTAATCCAAGAAACGGGCCAGAATCGGCAAAACTGCAAGTGTTGATGACTGACACGTAAATGCACATAGGGTTCGTTAATCGTGGAAATCACACCGGGACCACGAAACAGTGAGTAATAGTCCATGAAACTTGCCAGAATCGGCCAAAACTGCGAGTGTTGATGACCGACACGTAAACGCACCGCAGGGTTCGTTAATCGTGGAAATCACTCCGGGACCACAAAACAGTGAGTAATAGTCCATGAAACGGGCAAGAATTGGCGAAAACTGCCATGTTGATGACCGACACGTAAACTCACCCCAGGGTTCGTTAATCATGGAAATCACTCCGGGACCGCAAAACTGTGAGTAGTAGTCCATGAAACAGGCCAGAATCGGCCAAAACTGCCTGTGTTGATGACC
>NW_021258411.1:0-655 GCF_002162155.2 Triticum dicoccoides | reverse complement strand
TATGATTTTTAGAAGTTTTTACAATTTTCTGGAATTATTAAATCATTTCCTAATTTATTTTAATTCCAGAGAGGAATTATTGCGTCAGCATGACCTCATGCTGACCTCAGCAGGTCAACGGGCGCCGTCCAGGTCAAACTGACCTGTGGGGTCCACTGGTCAGTGACCCAGTCAACTAACTAAGTTAGTTAGCCCTAACTAACTTAGTTAGCCGGGCGGGGCCCACATGTCAGTAGCCTATCTAATTAGCTAGGTTAATTAGCGCTAACTAATCTAACACTAATCTAGCAGGCGCCTGGGCCCACACGTCAGGGGGGTCAAACCCCGGGTCAAAACCCGCCGGAGTTGACCCGCGGCTTGTCGCCGGCGACGCCAGCAACGGCGGAGGGCGTCGGAAACGCTCCTTCGGCGACCAAAACGGCGACTGAGGGGCTCTACGCGTAGCTGGGAGTCGCCCGCATCCATTTGTGCAAACGGCAGGGGCTGAGGTGGCCCGAGCTCACCGGAACGGGGCCCGCGGCGGCGACCGGAGTTCGGGCCAGCACGGGCACGGGGCTACGCTTGGCGAGCGAGCGAGCTGAGAGGCTGGGCGGCTCCTGGGAGATCCACGAGCTCGAGGTCGTGCTCGGACGTGAGTTCGGTGACCTGCAACGAC
>NW_021258410.1:0-990 GCF_002162155.2 Triticum dicoccoides | reverse complement strand
ACAATACAAATTAGTTGTCAACTATTTTTGAATAAACAATATCAAAGACATAAATATGGTTGAGAAACTTACATAATGGTATAACTGGAGGCGTCCGCACATCGACCCAGATGTCGATACTACCTTCAATATCATCTTCCGGACGAATATCAAAAGTGATAACCATATCAGGCTCAAATGCATAAGTCTTGCATAGTGCTCGCCATGTTTTGCATCCAAAATAGGTGTAGTCGTCTGAATTGTATAATTTTGCGTGGAAAATATAACCATGCTCGGTCTTCAAGTAAACTTTCTTTTCCTCCATAGTACGACTGAAACCTATCTTATCCAATACAAAAACTCTTGCATGGCAGGGGATACGCTAGTAGAATAGTAAAAAAAAGACTTGCCATGCTTAATGTCATGCTTAAATTATAAGTTGAAGCAAATGAAGCAAATGTCATGCTTAATTACGAAAAAAGACTTGTCATTGTGACTTACTATATCCACTTCGAAGTTCTTGTCCAGCTTGATGCTGAAGCGCCTATCATCATCTAGGAAGATTCTGTCGCACAGGCCGCGCTCGTCTTCGCAGTATTTGCAAATACTGAAATCCTTTTCCTTGTCAGACATTTCCTATGTTCATAGTTAAAACATTAATTGAAAATCAATCGAAGGGAACTACCAGGATACTCAACACACAAATCCGGGGCACTCGATATTTCCTACATATTCTGGCATAAGTCATGCCAAAATTCACGGAAAAATCCGGCATGACCTTTGCTAAAATAGGACATATCGAGCGCCTGAAATTTGCTGGAACGGAAATGAATCAACACTCCGGCAAAACATAGGCCACTCGGACGTGTAACCTGCAAACATGACCGACCACTTGGGCAAGCACATATCCTATTTGAGCAACACAAGATATACATTTCAAAATATCTTATAGGACTCAAATTAGCATGCATTCCATAAGCAAAAGTAAATCATCTCATGCATCCGTACATC
>NW_021258409.1:0-590 GCF_002162155.2 Triticum dicoccoides | reverse complement strand
GCCCAACTCGGTGAAATCCCCCAAAATCCCAATGCTTACCGGCCTGCTATAAAAACCCTCACGGCCGGCAAGTCCTGTGTCGTATTTTCCCCTCCCTCCCTGTAGCTTATGTCGTCAGCTTCTCCCATAATTTCCAATGGCACCGGTCCGTCGTCGTCGCTCAGCCACTCCGCCGTCATCAGAGGACACTCCAGCTGGGAGGCTACACCGCGGCGGTGGAGCAGTCCCCGGCGTAGTGTAGTGCGCGTGGCGTCCCTGTTGGGTGTGCGCAGAACACCCACCACACACTCCGCCGCCGCTGCCCGTCGGCAGCTGTTGCCGGCCTCCATCGCCGCCACACCAATGTCAAAAGCCAGGGCCATCTCCCGCTCTGCCGCCCGGCCCGAAGGCGGGAGGTGGCCGTCGTGCCCGCCACCCCACTGCCGGCCATCATGGCCATCACCTTCTCTGCCACCGTGGCCCGAATACGGGAGGTGGTGGTCGTGGTCGCCACCCCATCGTCGGCCGCCGTGGCCGCCAGCCCACCGTCGACCGCCGAGATCATCACCCGCTCCGCCACCACCGCCCGAAGGAGGGGGCGGAGGTGGAGG
>NW_021258407.1:0-706 GCF_002162155.2 Triticum dicoccoides | reverse complement strand
AAAAGCATTTGAAATGAACTCTGAAAAGGTTCCAAGTTTGCATGGCATCATCATTTCACTCACATAGCATGTGAAAGAAAGTATAGAGGCTTACGGCAAAAACTGGACGCACTTCGTGTATAAAACGGACAATCTCTTTCGAAGAATCAGGGTTTCATACGGAAACTCGTCTATTACAAAGGGATTTCAATTTTTCTGAACTTATTTGAACTCCATTGTTTTTCTGTGTTCAAAATGCACCATTAAAAGCCACATCATCAATTTACAACCCTTTTTGACTTCATTTATTATTTTCATGCATTACTGATTATTTTGAGCTATAAGACCATGAAGTTGAAAAGCATTTGAAATGAACTCTGATAAGGTTCCAAGTTGGCATGGTATCATCATTTCACCCACATAGCATGTGCGAGAAAGTAGAGAAACTGGATACACTTCGTGTACAAAACGGACAATCTCTTTCGAAGTATCAGGGTTTCATATGGAAACTCATCTGTTACAAAGGGATTTCAATTTTTTTGAACTTATTTGAACTCCATTGTTTTTCTGTGTTCCAAATGCACCATTCAAAGCCACATCATCAATTTACAACCCTTTCTGACTTCATTTGTTATTTTTCGTGAATTTACTGATTATTTTGAGCTATAAGACCATGAAATTGAAAAGCATTTGAAATGAACTCTGAAAAGGTTCCAAGTTTGCATGG
>NW_021258406.1:0-1130 GCF_002162155.2 Triticum dicoccoides | reverse complement strand
CGGCGGCCGGCGGCCGACGGGCGGGGGCTGGCGGCCGAAGCAACCAGTAGGGGCCGCTCGCCTTGCCCACGACCTCGATGTAGGTGACCTCGCCCACGGCCTCGCGGCGGAAGCAACCAGCAGGGGCGGAGGCGGCGGCGGGGGCGGGGCCCACGACAGGAACGGCGACCTCGCCGCTCGCGTCGCCCACGCATGGGGGACTCGCCGCCGGCGAGCATGGGGGAGTCGCCACCGCCGCAAGCAGACCTCGCCCACGTATGCACCCCTCTCCTTCCCCCTCCTCTTCCCCCTCTCCTCTCTGTTGATGTCAATGATTTGATGTAGATTTGTTAGGAGAATCTTCAGAGTGATTTGATGTAGGTTTGTTGTAAGCTTGGAAAAATCTCTTGGAAATGTCATTGATGAATTTGGTAGAAATTGTGAAGAGAATTTCTGTTGATGAAATTATTAGGAGAATTGTTGTTGATGAAATTGTTAAGAATTCTTTTGGAATTTAGTCAATTGTTACTGGTAAATTATGTTGTCAGCAATCAATAGAACAGAGCTCGAGTTGGTCTTTCCCTGAAACAGGATCCTGGGGTTGATGTAGATTTGATGTTACACCTCTGAAATTTCAGCCTCAAATCCGTGAAAGGACCTGAATATTGATGTAGATTAGATGTAAACTAGGAAAACTCTCATTGATGTAGATTTGATGCAATCTTGGAAATGGCATTCATGTAAATTGACAGTGGTGTTATTGTTGGTGGTTTAACCAAAATAGTTCTTAGTGGCAGCATATATTGTTATTGTTGGTTGTTTAACCACCTCTGTTTTTTGTGAACCATCATGTTTTAGTTAGCTTTTCTTTTCTCCCATGTGAAATCTGTATTTCCATTTGAACTACTTTTTATTGCTCCCATGTGAAATTTGTAAACCATGTGAACTGGACTAAAGTAGTGAGGAATTGGAAATAGCTGAATGTTGTGCTTAGGCAGTTAGCATATAAACTTGGGTGCCTACCTTATTTTCTAGAATTTTAGCTTCCATTACTTCTATCCATTTTCATTAATTAATGTTGATGCACTTAGATTGATTTGCTAAGTTGCAACAATTTGTTGTCTTTGGCAGATGGATAGAAGCTGGATTAG
>NW_021258405.1:0-2243 GCF_002162155.2 Triticum dicoccoides | reverse complement strand
AATCCTTGCAATGGGTCCCTGCTACGCGTCTGCGCCTGTGTCTCCGTTGTGCTGTATCCTGGACGGGTGTAGCACGTGCTTCATCTGTAAAAGAGAAGGACTTAGTTTGGAAGAAATATCGTGCAAAGGATGTATTGAAAATAAAGTATAATTTGGAAGATGAATAAAGTTGAGCTTTATTGGCTCTCATCGTTTATACGCGCAGCCCCTTGTAAAGGGGTATGCGGCTGGGAAGCCCCTTGTTTATTTGCGCCGGACTCATCTAACCGTGTCCGAGGTCTGAATGACCTGTTTTTAGGGGCTTTGACCTGCAAGGTCGGATTAGTGTGTGGATGTCAAAGCAGTCTCACGTTCTCCGTGGTCGAGGAACACTCGGAGTTACTCTTTAATGAGATTATGCCACGTGGACTGGGCATTTTAAGCGTAAGAGACGCGCAATGTAGTATTGCATTAAAGCGGGCGAAAGCTTCGCGTCCCAGTAGTGCTTAAGGGCCACTGTTAAATGGGGCGATATGGAGAGTGAGCTTTTCGTGACGGAGGTTGTCGGATGAACCGAACACAACCTCAAGTGGTACAGAGCCTGTACAATTGACTTAAAGGCCTGGCATCACTCCTTTAAAGGAAGTGCTGCTACGGCGAATTTTGGTAGGGTCTATCCCCATTTTGTGGATGGTGTCCTGGTATGGCAGGTGCCTCACTGTGTTTTCGTGTTATCACATGAAGTGAGTTCACTGTTTTGACTTCTAGTGGGAAAGTCTTCTGTTTTCCAGTGTGCTGCTTGTGGGGTTCGTCGTCGTCTTCGCTTGGTGTGTCGAGCCCCTTGCGTTCGGCGTTAAGTCGGCCGGACTGTTTGAATACCCAACAATCTCTGTGGGTATGGTTTGCAGGCTTCCCGGAGGTACTATGTATTTGACATAGCCTATCCAGAATTCTGTTTAGGTTGGATAGCTCGTCTCTATTGTCCTTGAGGGGCAGTGTTTTATTATTCGGCCGAGAGCTTTTGAATTCGGCGTTGACCGCCGTGCTATTTGGGCTATTTTCCTTATTCCGGCGCTGATCTTTTCTGCGTCGTGATTTCCCATTTCCATCCCTGACTTCGGATGTATTCGGGTCGCTGGTGTTGCATCTAGCCAGCCAGCTGTCTTCCCCCGCGCAAAAGCGGGTCATGAGGCTTGTTAGTGCGGCCATTGTTCTTGGTTTTTCTTGGCCGAGGTGTCTGGCGAGCCATTCGTCTCGGACATTGTGCTTGAGGGCTGCTAAGGCTTCGGCGTCCGGACAATCCACTATTTGGTTCTTTTTGGTGAGGAACCTACTCCAGAATTTGCGTGCTGACTCTCCGGGCTGTTGAGTTATGTGACTTAAATCGTCTGCGTCCGAAGGGCGGACATAAGTCCCTTGAAAATTTGCTCGAAACGCATCCTCGAGCTCTTCCCAACTTCCAATGGTATTTTCTGGGAGGCTTTTGAGCCAATGCCGAGCTGGCCCTTTGAGCTTGAGGGGTAGGTATTTTATTGCATGGAGATCGTCTCCTCTGGCCATATGTATGTGTAGGATATAATCCTCAATCCAGACTCCGGGGTCTGTTGTTCCGTCATATGCCTCTATGTTTACGGGTTTGAATCCCGCTGGAAATTCATGATCCAGTACCTCGTCGGTGAAACATAGTGGGTGTGCGGCGCCCCTGTATTTGGGTGTGTCGTTGTCTTCAAATGCTCGGCGGGTTGTGTTGCTTCCTGGAGTCTTCTTTTTTGGCCCATAGATAGACCTGACCGGGTCATCCTTTTTCCGAGGATCTTTATGCTGATCGCGTGCCGGCTTGTGTGTGGCGCCCCTTGCTGCTCTTAGCCTATCATCTGGTCGTCTATTCGGCCAGGCGGCCTCTTTCTTTTTTGACTGCGGGGGCTCTAAGGCCTCCTCGTCAAATTCGGGCAACAGCTTGCGCTTCAGGTAGCTCTTTGCCTGGTTACTAGCGCCGTATTTATCTACGGTATTGAGTACTTTGCTCCATCTCATTCTGAGTGCGTCCTCCGCTGTTTTGAGCTTCCGCTTTTGCTCCTTCAAACTTCTTGAAGTGGCGACGAGCCTTTTATGAAGGTTCTTATGCTCTGGCGATGTGTTCGGCGTGAGGTCGTCTATGCTCTTGTTTTCGCCGGGGATGGGTTGCTTGTCCAGTTCATCCTGCTCGGATGGTTGCTCGGTGGCATGTTCGCCGTCCACTGCTTCGCCCTGCTCTAGGGCCGGGT
>NW_021258404.1:0-390 GCF_002162155.2 Triticum dicoccoides | reverse complement strand
ACCAATGCATTGGAACTAGCCTTAGGCTTCTAGATTAGTAATCCCATAACTACTACCTTCGTCCTAGTTTATTGGTCCCCATTGTAATCTGTGTCAAATTTTGATCATAAATTTAACTAATGAAATGTTAGTGCATGTCACATGCACTACTCCATCCGTCTAGGTGAGTAAGTCATCTTAGGTTGTGCACCGTGACCAAGGAGGAGAAAACGAGAAACACTAATGTTTATTTGCTAATTAATAGTATTGCATGCAATGAACTACCCACTGCATGTCGTGTTTGATATCTCAAGTCATTAAAAGCAAGCAAACTCTTTATCTCTTATTGGTTGATATGTCAAGAAACAAGAAACGAGGTAGAAGTTAATGCACCGCGCCTAAGTGTTTTGG